>NC_041383.1:43181821-43211467 GCF_002162155.2 Triticum dicoccoides
TCCCCTCTTCCTCCTCTTTCCCCCCTTCTCCTATTCCAACTAGGAAAGAAGGGAGTCCTACTCCCGGTGGGAGTAGGACTCCCCCCCTTGGCGCGTCCTCCTTGGCCGGCCGCCTCCTCCCCCCTGGCTCCTTTATATATGGGGGCGGGGGCACCCCATAGACACAAGTTGATCTACGGATCGTTCCTTAGCCGTGTGCGGTGCCCCCCTCCACCATATTCCACCTCGGTCATATCGTCACGGAGTTTAAGCGAAGCCCTGCGCTGGTAGAACATCATCATCGTCACCACGCCGTCGTGCTGACGGAACTCATCCCCGAAGCTTTGCTGGATCGGAGCCCGGGGATCGTCATCGAGCTGAACGTGTGCTGAACTCGGAGGTGCCGTACGTTCGGTACTTGGATCGGTCGGATCGTGAAGACGTACGACTACATCGACCGCATTGTCATAACGCTTCCGCTTACGGTCTACGAGGGTACGTGGACAACACTCTCCCCTCTCGTTGCTATGCCATCACCATGATCTTGCGTGTGCGTAGGATTTTTTTTTTGAAATTACTACGTTCCCCAACACAAACCCCCTTAAGTCTTCATGCATTTGACGATTTCATCGCATGGCACCCCGATAAAAAAGGGATGTTCTTCGTTCGAACAGCTTATAGAATCCAATGGTTACATAAATTTGGGGCGCATGCAAATGACATCAGTCGACCGGGAGGTTCTGCTACTCCAGCGGTATGGAGTACATTATGAAGCTACAAATTCCACTTAAAGTTTCAATATTTTGCTAGCGTTTACTACACGGAATTCTGCCCCTAAAAGGTATACTCGCTAATAGACACGTTGGGGCAATTGGAGGGTGCCCAATTTGCCACAAGAGCTCTGAAGATATTCATCATCTATTCTTCACGTGTATTCATTCAAGAGGTATGTGGAGCCGACTTGGATTCACAGATTTCATCAACACCGCAACACATGTTGATAGATCTAGGTCGGTTATTATGGAGTATATCTTGTCTATTGATCAAACGCCACTACCTCTAATGCCGACATTGGAGATTAAACAGGTCGTAGTGTTTGGATGTTGGTACCTCTGGTGGACACGCCGCCTTATAACACATAATGAGAGTTGCCCGCCGATGGTAAGATGGCCTTTGTCGGTCTTGGCAATTACAAGCAACTATCAACGAGCCATGGCGAAGATAGTTGTGACAGAAGAGGAAAGATGGTTGAAGCCAGACCCAAAGTTCATCAAACTTAATGTGGACGCGGCCTTTTTTGCAGAGCAAGGAGTTGGAGCTACGGCAGCAATTATTAGAGATGAACGAGGTATTTTCCTTGCAGCTCAATGTAAGTTTATCCCATATGCAGCGGACGCAATGACATCAGAGGCAATGGCGATGAGAGACGGACTGAACTTGGCAAATAGCCTAGGGTTCCAGCGAGTTGAAGCGGAATCCGACTCTCTAACGGTGATCAACTGCTGCTCCGGTCAGAGTACTTGGTGGGATGCGGCGGCAGTGATATTCGCGGAATGTGTGGACATCTCTACCTTGATTGGGAAGGTCAACTTTAAGCATTGTTTTCGATCAGCAAATCAATTGGCGCATGTGCTAGCTAATTTTAGTTATTGTAATAAACTTTCTTCTAGTTGGACTGACGAGCCTCCAGATTGTCTGGTGAGCAAGCTCTTAGACGATGTATCTTTATGCATTAATCAATAAAGCTAGCCATGATGGCCTTCCCTCAAAAAAAAGGACTCTAGGACGTGAATTGATGTAATTTCTTGTAAGGAAAGCCAAGATGAATCCTTTACTTATACGGAAAGTCCAGCCGCCTCTTATATATGTTGGGGGTGATGGTCGATTGAAGAACACACAATCGAACAAATCAACATACTACTTTTTCATCTACGCTTTATCTCTCCACCGTTTTTCTCTCTCGTTCTTCGCTGTTCTTCGTGTTTGAGAGTTGCGAATCTCGAGGCTCTAGGGGCGAGCGAATCGACCTAGGGCAACCCATAGCCGCCGCACTCCCTGACGGGGTCCCTCCCGGGGGTGTGGGGTTTCGGGTCTGCAAAAGCGCCTGTCGACTGTCTTGCGTATCGCGCTGTCGGTCAGGTCTCCTTCGACGTGAGCTGCGATGCATCACCCCCGGCATCGAGGGTACACGTGACATGTTCGTGTGTCAACACACTTTTCATTATAGAACTTGGCTTGTATATTCCAACGATGGGCTTCCTTAAATTCCCTAGGTCTTCATGAGCAAGCAAGTTTGATGCACACCCACTTAGTTTTTTTTGAGCTTTCATAAACTTATAGCTCTAGTGCATCTGTTGCATGGCAATCCCTACTCACTCACATTGATATCTATTGATGGGCATCTCCATAGCCCTTTGATACACCTAGTTGAGGTGGAATTATCTCCTTATTTTTGTCTTCTCCACAACTACCATATTCTATTGCACCTAGTGCTATGTCCATGGCTTACGCTCATGTATTGCGTGAAAGTTGAAAAAGTTTGAGAACAACAAAAGTATGAAACAATTGCTTGACTTGTCATCGTGCATGATTTGAATTTTTTGTGTGATGAAGATGGAGCATAGCCAGACTATAAGATTTTGTAGGGATAACTTTCTTTGGCCATGTTATTTCGAGAAGACATGATTGCTTTATTAGTATGCTTGAAGTATTATCATTTTTATGTCAATATTAAACTTTTGTTTTGAATCTTATGGATCTGAACATTCATGCCACAATGAAGAAAATTACATGGATAAATATGTTAGGTAGCATTCCACATCAAAAATTCAGTTTTTATCATTTACCTACTCGAGGACGAGCATGAATTAAGCATGGGGATGTTTGATACGTCTCCAATGTGTATATATATATATATTTTGATTTTTTTTCATACTATTATATTATCTGTTTTGGATGTTTTATATGCATTTATATGATACTATTTTTGGGACTAACCTATTAACCTAGAGCACATTGCCAGTTTCTGTTTTTTCCTTGTTTCTGAGTTTTGCAGAAAAGGATATCAAACGGAGTCCAAACGAGCTGAAAATTTACAGTGATTTTTTATGGACCAGAAGAAGCCCCTGAAGCACAAGAGTTGGGCCAGAAGAGTCCTGATTCAACGACAAGACTGGAGGATGCTCCCACACCCTAGGGCGCCCCCCCCCCTGCCTTGTCGCTGGCTCGTGGACTCCCCTAACGTGAAACCAACGCAAAAAATTCCTATAAATCCAGAAACCCCGAGAAAGAAATCTAGATCGGGAGTTCCGCCGCCGCAAGCCTCTATAACCATGAAAAACCAATTAGGACCCCGTTCCAGCACCCTGCCGGAGGGGGAAACCATCACCGGTGGCCATCTTCATCATCCCGGCGGTCTCCATGACGAGGAGGGAGTAGTTCACCCTTGGGGCTAAGGATATGTACCAGTAGCTATGTGTTTGATCTCTCTCTCTCTCTCTCTCTCCCTTTCTCTCTCTCTTGTGTTCTTGATTTAGCATGATCTTGATGTACCGCGAGCTTTGTTATTGTAGTTGGATCTCCCCCTCTACCTTCTTGTGATGAATTGAGTTCTACCTTTGATGTTTCACTATTATTGGATTGAAAACAATTATAGATTTGAGAACACTTGATGTATGTCTTGCGTGGGATACTCGTGGTGACAATGGGGTGTTCTATTGACTCACTTGATGTATGTTTTGGCACTCAACTCGTGGATTCCCGAGGTTACATTGGGGTAATCTATGTGTAGGGGTTGATGCACGTTTTCGTCCTTATTTCTCTGGTAGAAATCTTGGGGCACTTTTTGAGGTCTTTATGTTGGATTGAATATTATGAATCTGAAGTTGTTTGATGCATGTCGTATAATTAACCCACGGATACTTGTGGTGACATTGGAGTATCTAGGTGACATTAGGGTTGATTGATGTGTGCCATATGGTGTTATTTTATTATGAACTCTAGGGTTGTTTGTGACACTTAGAGGAATAGCTCAATGGATTGGTCAGAAAGAATAACTTTGAGGTGGTTTCGTACCCTACAAGCAATTTCATCTTATGTTCTCCATGATAGAAACTTTGGAGTGACTTTTGTCCCACGTTTAGGGATTGCCATATGATCTAATTATGTTATCATTGTTGAAAGAACTTGCACTAGTGAAAGTATGAACCCTAGGCCTTGTTTCCATGCATTGCAATACCCTTTTTGGTCACTTTTGTTACTAGTTACCTTGCTGTTTTTATATTTTTAGATTACAAAAACCTATATCTACTATCCATATTACACTTGTATCACCATGTCTACGATGAACTAGTGCACCTATACAATTTACCATTGTATTGGGTGTGTTGGGGACACAAGAGACTTTTTGTTATTTGGTTACAGGGTTGTTTGAGAGAGACCATCTTCATGCTACGCCTCCCACAGATTGATAAACCTTAGGTCATCCACTTGAGGGAAATTTGCTACTGTCTTACAAAACTCTGCGCTTGGAGGCCCAACACGGGTCTACAAGAAGAAGGTTGCGTAGTAGACATCAATCAACATGGTCTACCACTGTCGAAGCTAAATTTGGAAGATCCCTCGATGGGTATCATAAGTTAGGCTACTTGGTGCGATAGTAATAGGGACACAATATTTACCAAAGTCTGGGCTCTCATGAAGGAGATAATACCCTATTTATACTCTTTACTTTATTGCGTTGGGGTGTACGAAGAATACAAAGTATCAGGAGATTGTAAGTTGTTTATCGATAAGTCTGAACCCCAGTTTATATAGTACACCAGGGACCCTAGCATACGTGGATCCTAGTCGGCTGCGTATGGGGAGGTAGTGTCCTCTACGAATCCAATTTCTTCTCTTATACGTCAAGTATTCTAGAATCTTCCGATTATAAGCCATGGGCTACCCAATGTGGCCTGGGACAGAATTAACAAAGGGGTCCTTAGCCCGGGAACTGTCATGATGAGATGCCCCTTAGCCAGGACACCACCAGTTTATTCATCACTGAGCAATATGAATGGGAAACTAAGAGTGAACATGGAGATAATGGGGAACAAGTTGATGATGAGTCTAGGTAAGAAGAAAGAGGTGGAAGTGATATTCAGGATGACCTAGGCGATTGCTTTATTTCCTGTGGTGTGCATGTTATTAATGCAACTAGAGAAGAGAAGGGGCAACACCATAATATTTTTCACACTCTTGTCACCATCGAGGACAAGGTTTGCAAAACTATTGTTGACAATGGAAGCTACAACAACATTGGAAGTTCAAATTTAGTGGAGAGGTTGGCATTGAAACAAAGAAGACACCCAAGTCTCTATAAGATGCAATGGCTCAATGATTATGAAACACTCTGAGTGAGTAACTTGGTGACCGTTCAGTTTTCCATTGGAAAGTACCTGGTTCAAGTGGAGTGTGACACTATGCCAATGCAAGTCTGCCAACTATTGTTGGGAAAACCTTAGTTGTTTAATCATGATGTTCAAATCACCGGTCGTGTTAATCGTCTCACATTCTACTATGAAGGAGAGCACATATCCTTGCTCCCTTCAATACCTGTAGGATCGAAAGTATGTCTAGAGGGGGGGGTGATTAGACTACTTGACCAAATAAAAATCTATCATTTTCCCAATTTTAGTTCTTGGAAGATTTTAGCAACTTAGCACGGTTCAAGCAATCTTAACACAATTCAAGCAAGCATGCAAAGAGTATATGATCAGCGGAAAGTAAAGCATGCAACTTGCAGAGAATGTAAAACGGAAGGGTTTGGAGAGTGCAAACGCAATAGGAGACACAGATGTTTTTGTCATGGTTCCGATAGGTGGTGCTATCGTACATCCACGTTGATGGAGACTTCAACCCATGAAGGGTAATGACTGCGCGAGTCCACGGAGGGCTCCACCCACGAAGGGTCCATGAAGAAGCAACCTTGTTTATCCCACCATGGCCGTCGCCCACGAAGGACTTGCCTCACTAGGGTAGATCTTCACGAAGTAGACGATCTCCTTGCCCTTACAAACTCCTTGGTTCAACTCCACAATCTTGTCGGAGGCTCCCAAGTGACACCTAGCCAATCTAGGAGACACCACACTCCAAGAAGTAACAAATGGTGTGTTGATGATGAACTCCTTGCTCTTGTGCTTCAAATGATAGTCTCCCCAACACTCAACTCTCTCTCACAGAATTTAGATTTGGTGGAAAGAAGATTTGAGTGGAAAGCAACTTGGGGAAGGCTAGAGATCAAGATTCATATGGTAGGAATGGAATATCTTGGTCTCAACACATGAGTAGGTGGTTCTTTCTCAGAAAATGTATGTTGGAAGTGTAGGCATGTTCTGATGGCTCTCTCCACGAATGAAGAGTGGGTGGAGGGGTATATATAGCCTCCACACAAAATCTAACTGTTACACACAACTTACCAATCTCGGTGGGACCAAATCGTTAAACTCAGTCGGACCGATTCAGCAAATGATGTGACCATTAGGATTTTTGGTGGGACCGACATGCAACTCGGTAGGACCGATATGGTTAGGGTTAGGGCATAACGTAATCTCGGTGAGACCGATTACACAAACTCGATGGGACCGATTTTGGTAATGGACACACAGAGGGTTGGTCAGGCAAACTCGGTGGGACCGATTCACTCATCTCGGTAAGACCGAAACATTACAGAAAGGAAGCAGAGAGTTTGCATTGTAATCTCGGTGAGACCGATCGGTCATCTCCGTTTGACCGAAACGTTATGAATGGAAACAGAGAGATTACAACCCCATCTCGGTGAGACCGAGATCCCTATCGGTGAGACCGATTTGCCTAGGGTTTGTGGCAGTGGCTATGACATCTGAACTCGGTGGCGCCGGACGAAAAGAATCGGTGGGGCCGAGTTGGACTTTCGGTTTAGGTCATATGTGGATATGAGAAAGTAGTTGAGGGCTTTGGAGCATATCACTAAGCATTTTGAGCAAGAAAGCCATTAAGCAACACCTCATCCCTCCTTGATAGTATTGGCTTTTCCTATAGACCCAATGTGATATTGGATCACTAAAATAGAAAATGTAGAGTCCTGTGCTTTGAGCTTGAGCCAATCCTTTTGTCCTTAGCATTTTGAGGGATCCACTTTTCTCATCCATGCCATGCCAATCATTGAGCTTTCCTGAAATATTTATCTTGAAGTAGCATTAGCTCAATGAAATATATGTTGTTAGGAATTACCAAAACCACCTAGGGATAGTTGCACTTTCAATACCCGAAGAGATATTAATGGACTATCTCAAAAAGAAAGAGGGAGAGCGAGATCCACCAACACAGTGTGTGTGTGTGTGTGTGTGTGTGTGTGTGTGTGTGTGAGAGAGAGAGAGAGAGAGAGCTCGAAACCAAACAAAACCCCACAACTCAAATTAAGCAAGACATGGGAAAATAGGGATTTGCAATGATGGCTAGGAAAGAGGATATTAGGGAATTGAGAGAATCCAATTCTTCATTCTTTGTACATTTATGGACAATTTCCTTAATTGCTCTACTTCTCTGTAACCATTATAAAACTTAGAACTTAGCTCAGTTCCATAACAACTGATAGATCAAGAATAATCAATCTTCAAAGTTTCGGGCATCATTTTTCCAACCAAGATCCTTTTTTGTGAACGTGTCTGGAATTACTTGGGCATCTCATGGAGTGTTCACCCAAACCAGACTACTTTTGAGATGGCTTGCAATGCTAGAAAGGACTTTGGCTACCCTTTCTTTTCTGAGGTAGTCTTCACGGCTACTTGGAATATTTGGATACAAAGGAATGGGAAGATTTTCAGAAATGAGCTGCCTACTTTCAGATCCTGGAGGAGGAACTTTGTCCATGATATTTCTCTGTTAGCTCATAGAATCAAGTGTAAATATAGGAATAGCCTAACTTCTTGGATAGCTTCCTTACCCTAATATCTCTTTGTAAGTAGCCTTTAACCCATAACCTTATTTCTTTTGTTATTTTGTAACTTTGTACTTCTTGTGCTACTTGGCTTTAATAAAGGACTGTGAGGCTGTTGCCTTGCAGTATATAGTCAAAAAAAAGCTTCCCAACCATGTCTCTTCATGTATGACTCCTAATAACCATCTTGATTAGCATCACTGCTTCTCCTAGGCTTCTTTAACCTTGCGCTTTATACAACAATGCCTAAGGATCAATACGATCGTCGCCTGCAATGTCTCAATCCTAAATCAACCAGTACCACATCATCATCCGCCCGGGTGACGAAGATCTCCACTTTGGCCGCCTCATGTTGGCCCAAAGAAGCAGCGCAACTCCCAGTCACATCCTTGTGTTATTTAATCCTCCACGCCCGCCTCTCCGATGCCTCGCAACAAGCTATGGGGTGGTGCGGTAAGGGAAGGACCTATCGACACAACGACTGATGGTGCACTCAGAGAAGATGAAAGGAAAAACTAAAAGAGTAAAACAATGGGACATTATTTGTTGGTCCGCTTGGCGATCTCCTGACGTCCGCATTTCCCTGCGTCGTCGTTCGTCCTCAAATTTGGAGCTGTCATGTGGTTGGCGTGTGTGGCCGACTATTTGATGGGGTCTTCCTGTGGCTTCATGGGTTGTTGCAGTGAGGGTATTGTCGATGGATGTCAATGGCAAAGTTGAAGTTGCTTGCTCGAGGAGGAGTAATGACGATGTTGCTTGTGTGCTATCTCAGGTGCTTCTCTCCTTGGCAGTGTGTGTGATGTTCTGGTGTGTACCATGTCGGCCAGTTGTATCGGTTAAACCCAATTTCTTGCATTTAACCGAGAAATTCTTACTTCTCTTTAATTTGTCAAAATGGCAAGTTTTCACCTCGAAATACCTCAAGATGAGGAGCAGGACCCACAAATCATGATGGGGCGGATCCGGAGGAGGAGGAAGATCTGGCTACGGGCTTCACCATGGAGGACACAATAGCGGAGTTCGAAGTCGCCCAAGAGGAGGAGGCGGTGGAGCAGACCTTCATCCTGGAGTCCATCCAGTCGGATGCTGTCGTGGAGGCCAACCGGCAGATGCACCCATCTACTCGGATTCCGACATGATAACTATGGACATCTCCAACGATGAGTAGTCTAGGGTAGATAGGATATCTACGTAGTACATAGGCTTTTTATTATGCATGGCTTATGGATTTAACGTATCAACTTTTAGGTACTTGGATGCAGCGGACATATTTTGATATGTGACCGATCACTGCTCATGGACGCGTCCGTGGGCGTTTTAGGGCTCGGATTTGGTGTCATGGTTGTAGACGCTCTTAGCCATCTAGAGATCTATATGCCTCTAGCCATGAGGAAACAAGTGAACCTATTATGGATGGATAGATGTAATTCCGCCCCCATCCCCTGACCAGAAGCTTTGATTTCATCCTCAAAAGTATATGTTTCCCGTGCTTTGAGAATTTCACCATGCCTAGAGACTTGATTATTTTCTCCGAGCCATCAATCTCACGCGTTTGGTGATAGTGGTACCTTATTCACCTATTGTCTTGTTATTCTGGTCTGGGTTTGGAATATCCTCTACCATGGAGCCGCGAGGAAAGGTCCACCCTTTCCTATAACTTGTTAAATAAAATAGAATATTGATAGTAGGAACATATGGCATCAAATATTAACCCAATCCAATGAAGTACCTAGTATGGTAGTACCTACTAGTGCGTACGATACAAACAGAGGTGCATCACATGAGAAATGTCAAAGTAGGTAGCGAACTCTCAAAGTTTGAATACCATTTGAGCTACGGTCCATGTGTACGTTTTCATTGTACACACTAGGCTTTAGTTATTAGATCTGTGAGGGCCACCCAATAATTCTTACTAACCAACTATTGTATTACCCATTTGGATTATTTTACCTACAGTCGACGTCTTTTACGTTTGTTGACACTTTGTAGTGCATGGAATGTAACCACCTAGCCGCCAGCCGGCCGGAACAATTGGTTGCTGCATAGTCAAGCCGAACAGTGAACAAGTTTAGCAAATTGAGAATATTAGATTTGTGCAGTCCGTACACGTTAACTACTTTAATCACTAACACGTTCTTTGATAGGGTCCAAGAGTCACCCATCAAACTCGGTAACACGCGAGAAATAAGCATGCATGAACCTTGAGGCTTAACCACCCCAAGGCGGAGTCATGTCGCACGCTTTAAAAAGTTCTTTTCAAAAATTTGTGTTGTCAGATTTACTGATTCAACATCTTAAGATGGAAATAGTGTTCAAACACGCATCATGCATATGTCTACCAGAACAAATGACTGATATCTGCTACTTGGTTAATCGAGTTGCTTTTACGTTAGAATTTAATTAGCTAGTTCATCCCGTCTTGGTGTGTGTGTAACCGTGTATGTTGACTATTTTTGAAATTACCGGCGAGTAACATGCATACACCAATGCGCGTCTAGACGTCTAGAGCTAATCCTAGATTGCATAGGTAACAATTATAGTGACCCAAGGGCGGTTCTGGGCGCGTACCCATACATTGGCGGTGATTGGAACGTGTGCAGGATGGGGTGTCTTCTTCATCTCCTGGTATAGTGGATTCACCGGTGGGGATGGCCTCTAAATGGGCTTTGCAACAGGCTCATATTTGGCTACTTTGACAGCAGCATTGGCTCAGTGGCATACCAGATTATCCCCAAAATGCTACTTTGACAGTGCCCGGATCCAGACTGCTTACATATGACAGCCCTTCCACACTCACAAGTCTCGTTCACGTCGGTCTGGAGTTTAACTTGGAACTACTTCCTCCACATGTCAAAGTGAGGCTTGACGTTGCGGAAGCACTCACAGAGATTAATAAAGCACGCGATGTGCAAGCTAGAGTTGGGTGTGAGGTGCTGCATTTGCAGGCATTAAAATTGGAGAATACCATAGTAAAAGAGATGGATTGGGTAACTAAGACCGCAAAGGAAGAAAGGGATGAAGCTAACCCGTTTGTAATCCTACGACTTGGGCACGTTCTCCGTGAAGACGCAACTGTCCTCCATCTTGATCACCAGTGAATAGGGAATTGCGACAGTAGGTTCCAAGAGGCAGCCGATGTTAACAAGATGCAACAACATAGTGCCAGTGATGGTGCATGTCATCTATTCGCCCTTCGTCAATAATGGCACCTTCTCCTTGGCCTTGGCAGTTGTGGTGCTTTTCCCGTGCCGGCGATCTTGTCGTCCCTCATCCGATGCTTGGACTTGGGAGCCATGGAGCTGCGGTGCAACAAAGCATGGAGTAGGTGTGCAAGGAAAAAGAAGAGGAAAATGGGCAGGCACAGAAAGGTTTTCCTCCGTTCATCCCCTCTTTCTAAGCGAAAGGAAGGAGGAACGACGTCAGTAAAGCCCCTCCACGTGGTAGGAAATCCCTTCACATCCCCACTAATGCCTCTTAAAGTGCATGAGGATCAAGGGGTTGTCGTTAATTCTCAAGGAGATCAAGGCACACACCGCCGTGAGATGGGATGTGGCCTATGTGGGGCCTCCACACGTCATTTTGACCGGTTGTGAGACGGTGCACATGGGCCGGCTTGTCTGGGTGAAGAGACTAGCCGATCTGATTGAGAGCAAATCGGGTCCAACAATTTAACTAGTATTACGCGAGAATACGACGCGTGCAAGTCAGTTGTGCCTAAATATCAATGTGCAGCTCAATTATCTTCATCGAAAAGTCAAGACCGGAGTGGTTCATCCAACTTCGGGAGCAGTCAGGCTATAGGAGATCGACGACGAACTATTAAGGGAGCTTCGAAGAACCAATTTGAACCTTGGCAAGCGAGAAGGTAGTGTTGTAGATCGGTGCCGATCAGGAGGTTACCAAGCTTGAAGACTGGTCCAGGGGCTACTTATGGTGTTATAGCCTAGGGGTACCTCACCTTATAATTTCTGGTCCAAGTAGGCTGGTTCGAGGCCTCCTAGATCGATTTCCTCCCAGGCCATCATGCCGGTCCAAGGGCCCCGTAGAAGGAAGTCTTTGAAGGCCTTGTTATCCAAGACAAGGAAGCCAGAGCGATTCAAGACTCCCCTCCACTGATGTAGCCGACTAGGGCGTGCAACCCTATGGTCCACAGTATCTTATACATAAGCCAGGGTGGAGCTAGTCGATAGACACACTTACAATCTCTCAATTCAACAAAAACGATCACAATATACATGAGCATGAGTACGTTTTTTCCTCGCAAGGAGGGCCCGAACCTATATAAACATGTCTCATGTTTCCTCACTCCGACCTATTGACCATGCCGGGATACCCTACCGAGTGATCTACCCTAATCAGCGCCGACACTATGGGAAACAATTTTTTTACCCGAATAAAAGTGATTGACATGGCTGTAATAGTGAAATAGAAAGTAAAGTTTTGTATATTTGAACTTCTTTCAATTACATATAGCCCGAAGCACATATTTCTTATCATCAAATTCGATGTTCTTCCTTCAAGAAATAAAAGAATACACACTAATTACCTTTTCTTAGGATTTCAGCACAATTTGACTACCTACCATATGCACAAAAAGGGTTTCTACATAGCTAGCTTGTCAAAATTGTTACACTATTAATTAGTGATCAAGAATAATCCTAAATTTTCTCCAGGGCTTGGAGAATGTCATCCCTGAGATCCTCAAACTTCTCAACCCCGAAGCTAAACCTCACCAAGTTGTCCTTGATCCCATTCTTGGCCTTCTCCTCATCACTCTCCCCCCTGAGAAATACACAATCCATGCAATATAAGTCAAAATGTTGACCATAAATATATATAGTGAATCATCCTCTAAGATGCAAACGAGAGGAACTCTAGAGCGCCACGTACCAGAAGGACATGACCGCCGGCTGTTGCACGAGGCTCTCACACCCGCCAAGTGAGGTTGCAATGAAGGGTATCTCCAATGCGTCGACGAACCTCATCACGCCGTGCAGGTCTGATGCCACCTCAAAGCTGATGACGCCACCGCAACCGGTCATCTGGCTCTTGGCGATGTGGTGCCATGGGCTGCTGATGAGTCCAGGGTAGTACACCCGCTCCATCTTGGGATGGTTCTCGAGCAAGCGCGCCATGCGCAATGCAGTATGGTTTTGTGTTTCCACGCGAAGCGCCATCGTCTTGAGGCCGTGTATGATCATGTAGGCTGCGTCCTGCAATAATTCAGTTCCAGTGCAAGTGGTAAGCTTTAAAATCTAGTTTTCTTGAATAAGAATGAGCGTTAACTTATGTACTACAGTTAATATATACTACATACCGGACTAATGGCTCCGCCGAGATCGCGATGCCATGCACGTATCCTAGAGATGAGCGCATCCGAGCCGCTGATGCATCCTGCAATGACCTGAAATGGAATAACATGATGAGAAGTCTTAAACTATATAGACACTACTAGTGATCATGGAAGTAAAGGAGCAAAATGGCAGTGTAATTCTACGATCTACGAAAATACATGTGTTCTAGGGTAGCTACTCACGTCGTGATGGCCGGCAATGTACTTTGTGGCAGAGTGCACGACGATATCGGCCCCGACGGTGAGTGGCTTCTGATTGATGGGCGAGGCGAGGGTGCTATCGACGCACACCAGCGCCCTTTTGCGGTGACACAGCTCCGCGACGAGCTTAATGTCGATGCACTTGAGGTGGGGGTTCGTCGGACAGTCAGTGTAGAAGAGTGTCACCTGCATCATGGCCAAGCATCCCAAGAGTCAGAAAAAATCAACATACATGCATATGGATCCCTTGATTATATATGTGTTATGGAAATTAACTTACTTCGGCCTGGTCAACAACAGCCTTGAGTGTCTCCATGTCATTCAGCTCGACGAATGTCACCTTGATGCCCATCTTGGAGAGCTTGTCGCGGATGAAGGCACGCGCCTCGCTGTAGCACTCGGTGGTGGTCACCACGTGGCCGGCGCCGGGTGGCACGAGCGCGAGCAGCGTAGCGACGATGGCGTTCATGCCCGAGGACGTGACAAGCGTCGACTCGGCCCTCTCCAGCGTGCTGATCTTGTCCTCCAGGACCTTCACAGTGGGGTTGCCGTAGCGGCCGTACTCAAAGCTGTGGCGCCGGCCTTCCTTGAACGCGATGAGGTCGTGCGAGCTCTTGAACCAGTGCGTCGTGCCGCTCACGATAGGTGTCGCGATCGAGTCTGTGTCCATGGCGCCGTTCTTCCCCATCTTCTCCCCGGCGTGAACCGCCAGGGTCTCGTCTGAGAGAGTAGTATCTTGCTTCGGAGCCGTGGCGGCAGCAACGACACCGGCGTCATCCTGCTGCTCGGTGGTAGGGAGGGTGGAGCAGGCGGCGCTGCTCGGGCTCAAAGCGGTGATGCGCTTTGAAGAACGGCGAGCGCGGAGCAGGCGGCGCTGCTCGGTGGGCGAACCCTTGTTGACGAGAGGAGATGACGACCGCGCCATTAATTTCTAGTGGGATCGACGGAGAGTAGTGAAAACAGGTGGAATCGACGAAGAGCTCAGATAGGATGAATGAACAAGTTAGGCAGAGCTAACTGCTCGTTTGTGTTCTTGCTATCCATCAGTCTGGCTCTGTGAGCGTCGATTCATATCTACGTGTCAGCCTCCATATAGTATCATCCATTACCACATGCCACATGTGTCATCCATGCTCAGTCTCGCAAGCGTGTAATTAAGCCGTGTGGTAATTAAGATGTACTAGTGGATCCATGATTAATCTACTACATAAGGCATGTGATTAGTGAGCTGCAACGTGCCAGTGGGATTAAGAAATACTGACCTGGGCCACGACGAATCTAAGGGAAGTCTTAGGTCAAATCTGCGTGTTTACATCTACAACGCCGTACTGTGATCGATGCTGCGCTGGACAGGACCTCATCATTAATCAAAGCTGGGTCTGGTTGGGCTTTGGCGGATACCTCGCTAGATTTGAGGGAACAAACGAAACCAGTCCGGTAGGATCTACATGGAAGAAACAGCGGCGCATCAAATGGAAACCTAGGTATGAAACCACCGGTATAGAAAACGGTTTTGGAGGTGGTTTCTGGATACACCCCTTAGGCATTTCTAACCGATCCTCTAAAAATAGCGGAGTATTTGGTGGAGTAAACCTGTAGTGGAGTATTTTTACCGGTTTGTCTAGGGCACATCTATTTATTGCACATCTAAGTGACTCAATCAAACTAGAAAGAAAAAGACCAAAGGCAAAAAAATGCCTGCACGAATCTCTGTGTAAAATTAATGACATGGGACTTAGATGTGCAATACTTAGGGCACATCTAGATGTGCTTTAGCAAAACTCTATTTTTACTTCACTAAGTTTTCACTGGACCTAACCGATACCTTATATATAACAGAGTAATTTTTTTCATTTGGATTTCACTTTCGGACACCGAAACACATTTCTTTGCTTCTTTATTTCATTCGATGACATTTTGATATATTGGAGTGCATAATTTACCAATTTTTCGCTACGAGAACAAGACAAAAAAAAACAAGAACCACAATTTGATAATTTAAAAGATATCCAACTTCCATAACTGCTCCCACTAGTTGGATTAATATCTTCTCTATGTCTTCATTGTTGATTCTCTCTATTGACTTCTCGAGCTTGTATAGTTCTTTCTTCTTCGATTCTGAAGAATTTGACTTTGCTTCGCATCTAGTCTCATCTCTAGCCTCTATTCTCGCAACAAGTGCATGATCATCTATCAGATTCTGTACCATCAATTGACCGCTGTAATTTTCTTCCCAATACGAAAACCTGCGTCCATCCTACACACAAATTTGAGTAAACAATGAGCTATCAAAATTGCGCCGGCTACCGGTGAACAAGCGAATCAAAAGAAGCACATACCCCATCTTTTTTGCACTTGAACCACACCAATCTGGGATATTCCGGCATGGTAGAAAATCGGAGTAATAACTAACTACCTACATGCACATGATAATCCCTACACGCAGGCATGCAGCTCACGTGCTGCCGCACGACCCGGCTGCAAGACGCAGCACCGACTGTGCGCCTGCTGAGTCCACGATCCGCACCGGACGGACATGCCCAACTAATTGCATGCATTGAAATCTCTGAAAAGACTTATATTTAAAAATGAAGAGTGTTGATCAAGATTATGGCTAACAAAATAAACACGTGGCTGGTCACTTGTTGCACGTCTAACTATTTAATCTGGACCCTTGTACTTCGGGTCTAGTGCTACTTGTGAAGAAGGCCTCGATTTCGATATCTTGTGAAGGTGTGGCATCCATGGAAAAATGAAGAAGGTGACCAATATATAGCTAGCTCGATGGTAAAAGAAGGCAAGACCCCATTGGTGATGCAACTTTGCCCAGAAAGAAAAGTTTCCATCACACACACACACACACACACACACACACACACACACACACACACACACACACATCTTCTCCATTGCCATTGACCCGTCCAGCACACATAATCACCTTCCGATCGCCATAACTGTCACCTGCGCAACATACACTTAGCTTAACGGGTGGATGCGCCTTAACGCATGCATACACCTGTCAATCATTTGAAAAAAAAAATCACCATACTAATTAAATTCTATCGTATAAGCAACTTGATTTATTCAAAAGCAGACATCAACCGGATTGCTCTAGTAGGCATAAATCTGCATCAGGCATGTTTGCACGCTATTTCCGACTAAAGAAATTGAATTGGTAAATCCGTCTGCACAAAATTTGAAAATGACTTTAAAGTGGCATGACCACTCCACCTTACGGTGGTTAAGCCTCCAGGTTCATGCATGCACCATATAGATATGCGTGTTTCCGGCTGTCACCTGGTGTTACAAGTTTGATGGATGGCTCTTGGACCCTATTGAAGAACGTCTTAGCGATTAAATTAGGTAATGCGTAGCATTGCATAATTGAATATTGCCAATTTGCTACACTTGTTTCATTTGACTATGTAGCAGCCAATTCTTACAGCCCGGCGGTTAACCCCGGTGGTTACATTCCCTGCACCCCAAGGTGTCAACTAGCGTAAAAGACATCAAGTGTAAGTAAAATAATCTGAATGGGTAATACTATACTTGCTTAGCACAAATTATTAGATGTCCCCGATAGATATGATCACTGATTATAGGCCTAGAGATTCAATACAAGTGTGTATAGATGAAGACGTATACACAAACCATAGCTACAAAGTTAAGAAAATGATATTCAAAGTTTGGGAGTTCAGGAGCTCGTTTTGACATTTCCCATATGATGCAATGCACCTCTCCTGCATCGTATGTATTAGCAAGTAGGGGTACTACCGTACTAGACTACTAGGTAGTTCATTGGATTGGGTTAATATTCGATTTGCCGTCGCATCCTATGATTAATATTTTTATCTCCGCAAACATCTTATATGTAAGGATGGACCCTTCCTCGCAACTCCAAGGTAGAACATTTCAACCTGGGGAAAAGGTATGTTTTTTCACATGTTTTGAGAATGTGCCCATGCCGGCTGCTGCGATTGAGAATTTGCTCTAGGCCATCAATTTCACGTGTTCCATGATAGTAATGTGGACCACACCACAGCCAGACATAAAGGATAACCATCTCTAACACAATACATATCCGTACATGACATCAGAGGAATACACAAGCATGTGCTAAGACAGCCAAGCCGCTAGCGTGACACACATAGACCCATGTGAAATTGTGTGTGTGAACCTTCACAGCAATCTATCCATACGGTTACCATGGCCGTCCAGTTGAAGAACTCGCATCAACAGGGAAGCCAACCACTCACATCGACCAATACCCAACCACAGGAACTAAAACCACACATCATATGGACCACTCTTCCTGGCTCTCTATATTGTAGATGCACCACCACGCAAGTACCAAAGGGGGCGCGGCAGGATCACGGCCGTGGTGTTTGTGGGCTCAGGCAGGGGAAGGGAGGAGGGGGCGCGGCGGGATCACCACGGCGGTGTCGCCGAGAGCTACGCGGAAGATAAAAGGAAACATAGGAGAAAATTAAAAGGAAACGGAGTGACTGCGAGCGAGGCGGCTGGATTCTTCTAGCCAACCAACGTGCTAGCTAGCTAGCGTGGCAGCCAGCCTTCACATGTGTTAGCGAGGATGTGTAATGTGTTTGCTCTCCTTTCAAAAATGTGTTTGCTCTCTAAAGTCTAAACTATGCACATGTTGCCTTTTTGTATTAAGTTTGAGTTTGACTCATCTGTATTTTTTTTTGGAATTTGATTCTGTTTATGTCCCTCGTGAACTCATACTGACAGGCTACTAGGATGCGGAAACTGAAAAAGGTAAGAAATACCATACGTAGATGAATAAGGATTAGACAGTGTTGGACTAATATATATATATACATAGGTTAGGGTATACATGGTAAAAACATATATGGTTGCACATCCAATAGAAGTAAATACAAAATAAATTATCTTCAGGCGCTGTTGATCCTGATTCATACGAGTGCATGACAAATCGTCGGCGCCATAACACAGAGATTTACGTGTCATAGCAATAGGGTCTTTTGTTGTTCTCAATGAAGCTATTGTTTCAGATCTGGAAAATGATGACATGCTTGTCTTTCGTAATGGACATGTTGGATGTGGTATGGAGCAACTTGGCAACCACTTTATACACTTTGCCCCAAACATTGATGTTATGAGGGAACAATAACAATTGCATCTAGGTAAAATTACTTTGGAAGTGCTGCGGACTTCCGACGGAGTGATCAGCGGGCCGACGGACATGGGGAAGACAAAGTGATCTGCCACGGCTAGCCATAAACTGGTGTACTGATCGGCGTCGTGGGAAAGGAGCTCCGCGCGACCGTCCGTGCACATAATTTTACGTTTTTAGTTAAGATATGTCCAAAATGTAAAGTTTTTCATCCGATTGGTATGAAATCCGGCATGTTTATATAAAATCCAACCATGTTTGCATGAATGTTGCCCAGTTTGTATGAAATCCAGCCATGTTTGCATGAATTTCCGCCATGTGATTCATAAAGTGTTTGAAATATATGCGGGCAGCGTTGGATGGCGGCGTCCCACGTCCGTGTACGTGGATTGGACCCCCCCCCCCCTCCCTCCGCAGACGGATGCAGGATGAAATTTGCAGGTCGCCATTGGAGATGCCCTTAGGTAGCTAATTTATAGTGTTGCATACCAGCATTTGCAAATAGGTCACAACATTCTCAATACTCCAAAATAATTTGGACCTAGACGAGAGGCTAACGTCCACTTCGTTGCGTCCTTCTTCACTACTTAGATTAACTTTTTTTTTCTAGCAAGTTATTGATGTCAGTTGTTTCATTCTGGTTTATTTGTGTTGACTTGAATTTTAATAACGTTCTAGTGTTTTTTGTTAGATATGATATTTGTTCTGAGACAAGAATGGAGTTGTTAGATGCGTGGTTCTGGTGTCCATACACATTTGGGCCACGGTGACAGCTGATGGTGATTGTGTGAGCCCCTTAAGGGCTTCTATTCCATGCTAAAACCATAAAATTGTTACTGTAATGCTCACATGGGCCGCCCCAATAAGCTCTCTGTCGCTTAGCTTGGCTTCCTACTCCACTCAACCCCTTAGCTTTCTTTTCACCTGATCCACTTCTAGCTCAGAAGAAACTTGATTTCATTTTTTATTAGTAATTTTTTATTAACGAAAAATATTTTCATAATTATAGAAAGGAGATCTTGAATTTTAAAAAAATTGCGAATTAAAAACCATGATTTGTTTAAAACATTCGTTGATTTGAAAAACTAGTGATTTTTCAAAATATTCATGAATTTGGAAAAAATCATGGATTTTCGAAAGTGATCATGATTTGTTAATATTCATGAAATTTAGGAAAGGTTCATGAATTAAAATATTAAAAGGGAACATAATAAAAATAAAAAAAGACAGAAAAAGAAAAATAGAAAAGAATGGGAAATAAAAAATAGAGGGAAAAAAGTAAAAACTGTTGAGCCGCTAAAGAAAAAGCAAAAAACAAAAAAACCAGACAATACGTCATAGAACCTTCTTAAAACAGGAAAAATCGGAGAGTGCATTACGGTTATATAGCTATATAGGTATGCATTACTCTCAACTAGCTACACCCCTTACAAGTTGTGCCCATAGCGGCCCTCGCAGCACGCGATGCACCAAGAGACTTCAAATCTAGGAAGCTTTACAGGCTGTTACGGACTCCTTCCAAACATAATCTATGACCCCTGATTTTCATGGAGGTGGGCCCGCATCCTCCCCTTACCCCCAATCAAAAACTGCCACATCAAATCAATCCTTAAACTTGTGAAAGAAACATGTATGTGTAGCATTGCTGTTTAGTAGGTATGTAGATTCTAAATTACTGTGCTTTTTAATACTTTTGTTTTTGCAGCATTTTCTTTTCGAGATTTCGTTTTTGCATTATTTTGCTACTAACACAGCGCTTCTTCTTGTAGGGAGTTAGGCTCTAACTATAACGATCAAATAGTGTTGAGAGTGTTATAAAAAATTGTGTTGAGAGTTGGGACGTGGAAAGCCCGATTGTTTTCACATACGTGGCCCGAACGAAGTCCAGCCTTCTGCGCGCGAATAATGGTGAGGCACATAGACTAGCTAGAATGGCTACTACTCTTGATAGTGGTCGACATGTGTGGCTCATTGACCCTCCGGATCACCTTTGTATCCCTTCGAATTTTGAAACATGAAATAAAGCGCGATGTTCTTCTAAAAAAATATATTATGCGAAACCTTCTGAATTTATTTTTTTTATTATGCGACACCTATGGCGCAGAACTCCACAAATATCCAGGAAGAAATACACGAGGACCTGCCCGGAAGACCAGGATCGATGGCAGCACAGACACGTGCATCAGCTGCGGCGACGGCAGGCGACTTGTGGTCCAACCTTCCGAGCGATGTTCTCGGCGTGATCTATGACAAGATCGCGTCTCCGCTCGAACGCATCCGTTTCACCGCCGTGTGCCAGTCATGTCGCGTTGTTATGTCACCGCAACCGCCGGCGCCAACCTTTCCGTGGTTGTTATGTCGTGGCAAGGCGGAGCGTGTGTTTTGTCCCATGGACAACACACTCTTCCGAGTTTCGCTTCCGCCCGAGGCGGCCGGGAAACGGCTGGTCGGGTTTCACGATGGCGGCTGGATCGCCGCCACATCCAATAATGATGATCGTGCATCACTCGTTATTGCGAACCACTTTTCTAGCATCGAGGTGCCCCTTTCTGCCAAGCAACGCTCCACGCCAAGAATCGAGAAGTTGGTTTTCTCACAAGCCCCCACATCGGAACGATGTATCCTTGCAACAATCACACTGGAGTGTCTCGCAGTGTGCAGTCTCGGATATCGGGTACATGGCTGGTCGAAGTCTAAGGAGACATTAGGCTTCCACGACATTGCTTTTTGTAATGGAAAGCTATATGGCCTAATCAGGGATTGGAAGCTCGTCATGTTCGACATTGGTATGACTAAAAACGTTACGCCGGTGGTCACTGCCACGTACGAGCTAGGCACGCGCCAACTACCCACGTACAAAAGCTGGATAGTTGTGGGCGAATATAAGCTCTACATCAACGACAGCTACATTGCCATGCACAATGACAAACTATTGGTGACACTAAGGGTACACTGGTCACAAGAGGAGTATCGTCTTTTCAAGGTGTTCGAGGTCGTCAACACCAAGAATACCCATGATGACTATATGTGGAAAGAAGTGACTACACTGGACAATCATGCCTTATTCTTGAGTGCAACATGGTCCAAGGTAGTGCATGTGCCAACAGGCAAGCGTGGTGGAATAGAGAGAAACCACATCTACTACAACCATACCAACTCAACATTTTATGATTACTTAACAAGATGTGACAAGGGTGGCCATATATATTGTAGCGAGGAACAAAAGTTAGATGTTGTAGATGGGATCAAGTCAGTGGGATACAAGGTCCATGACCATCTTACTCTCGGGTGGCTTCTCCCTCCAGACTTTTAGCGGGTGCTCAGTGGTGTGAAAATATATTGACATTACTCAACTACAAATTTAAGGATTGCTCTGTTGTCTTTTGGTTGTAAAAGTCTTGGCTCCTTTTATACTTCGATTCATGTTTGGATTTCCACTTGAAACTTTGCAATAAAAGAGGTCGTAGGGATCAGCTAATGGAGGTCTAATTTTCAATTCAGAGAAGAAACGGGAAATCAAATACTAAAATTGGATATCTTCCCTGTTTGCATGGATGTCAATCTGGTAGACACAAATCATGATAAACAGTAGTACACAAATGAGAAAGGCAACAGTTAGTAACACAAATGTGTGCTCTTATAGTATTGGTCATATTGGTACGCTAACAACCGGGACAACCAGAAGACCGTCTTTCCGCTTCGAGGCGGCTCTCAGGGCCTCTTTCATATTAAGGTCCGCCGGGGCGATCCCGTGCGGCAACTCCCAGTCAAAGTGGTATAGAAGGCTAGCAAGCGCAAGTTCCATGTTTGCCAGCCCAAAGGTCATCCCAGGGCACATCCTCCGTCCTGCTCCAAATGGCGTGTACTCAAAGTCTGCCCCCTTGAAGTCAATATTGTTGACCTCAAACCTCTCCGGCATGAACTCCTCTGGCCTTTCCCAATGTATCGAATCTCTGCTGATGGCCCAGACATTCACAAGCACCGTAGCCCCCACTGGCAGGTCATATCCTAGTATTTGGCATGGTGCGCGGCACTCCCTTGGTAGCAGGAGTGGCACCGGTGGGTGCAGCCGAAGAGTCTCTTTGATGACAAGGTGCAGGTAATTTAAACTTCTCAAGCTCTCCTCTGTTACTGTTGCTTGTCCCTTGAGCACTCGCCGGACTTCTTCCTGCACCTTTTGCATCACCCTAGGGTTCTTCATGAGCTCGGCCATGGACCATTCCAACATCGTTGCTGATGTCTCACTACCTGCAATGAACATATCCTGCAATGGATTTCAGCGATTAGGGCATTTCTAACCGATCCCTTATCAGGCCATAAGAGAGTATATTTGCGTGTTTTCTCCTCTAAGTCACACCTAGCCGATCTCTTATACCAGTTAGTGGAGTAATTTTTTTTTACTCCATCCCTATTCTCTGGTGTATATTTACTCCGGCTCACGGCGGCCGAGTAAAATTCTCTCTCTCTTTCTCTCTTCCTCTCATCTGCCTCCTCTTCTCCCCATCGCACCACCATCGGCGCGTCCGCCTCCCCCTCTCCTTCCAATGGCCGGACACAGTGGGCGGAGGTGCTCTCCAACGACCGGCAGCTCGGATCCCCGACACCACGCATGCGGGTCATCGTCCGCCACTGCTTCCTCGAGCCACCGCCGCTGCGGCCCCCACCCAATTCGAAGACTTCTCAGAGCTCCTTCCGCTGCCGCCGCCGACGAGGACCTACCTCGGTATCCGGCGGTGGTCGCCTCCGGCAGCGGTCGTGGGGTGTGTGTGTGTGGTGGAGATCACCAACCGGGAGACCCACCAACGGCGGTGGATCGGGTCATTTGACACGACCGATCTCGCGGCCATGGAGTACGACTGGTGGCTGGTGAGGTACCACGGCGCCAACGCCCATCTGAATTCCCTGTTCGGGACAGCGCTGGTCCACCTCGTCTCGCCGGAGCCAGGGGTGGTGAGCGCTCGGATGGCGCGGGAGGTCCAAGAGGCGGGCGGTAGCCGCCGACGAGGCCTACATGGATGACCTCCGTCGGCAGCACCCAGAGATCGTGGAGGTGGAGCAGGCGATATTCGCCGTCAATGGCAGCGAAGTCATTGTCATATCTAACGTGGTGGAGGGAGGCAAGGAGGGCGGCAAGAAGGGTGGTGAGGAGGAGGAGATCGACGTCGAGGAGTGGTGGAGTGTCTTCCCCGGCGACCACGACGACGACACTGGTCTGGACCTATCTCTCACGACGAAGGACTGGCTCGACCTTCAGTTCGACCGAATTTGAGTATAGTTTAGTGTAAGTTAATAGTGTAGTTTAGTTTAAGTTTAAATTTATATTTTAATGTTTGGTTGCAAAGACTATCTATGTTGAACTCATGTTTAAATGCATGGACCTTTCAGTTCAAATTTGATTGAATTTAGGCAAATTTACTTTTTCTCCGCTACTTTAGGGGATCGGCTAGAACTGACCAAAATTTAGTGGAGTATAAATACTCTAGGGTTTACTAGGCTGGATATTCTGCTATTTTTTATGGATCGGTTAGAAATGCCCTTAGTGCCTAACAATACTGTAGCTAGCTGTTTAGTGTCATGACTCGAGATTCATGATGCATGTGGTCGTAACTTACCGCCATCACTGCTTTGATGTTGTTTGTGGAGAGCGCGAACTCCAAGTGGTCATCTTGGTTCTGGATTCTCAAGAGGACGTCAACCAAGTCCTCCTCCTTGTCACATGCGGCTCTGGGCACTCGATGCTCCTGGATGATGGTTTCCATGAAAGCCATCATTGCCTGACTCTGCCGCTTCATCCGGCGCGGCATCCGGCTAACGAGCATCGCTAACCGGGATGATGGGTAGAGGTCCGGCAAGCCCGGCCTCGAGAATAGCTCGATACCTTCCTCCATTAACCGGAGGAACGTCTCCCGGTCCTTGAACCGACTTCCTATCATGGCACGTACCGTGGAGTCATTCACATACGATGACAATAGTGTGCCGAGGTTCACGGCCAACAGCGATGGCGTCGATGCCACCGCCTGAAGGAGGTGCTGGACCTCCTGCTCGCGGATGCCTCTGAAGGACTGGACGCGGCGTGCGCTGAGCAGCTCGATGGTGCAAATCTTGCGGAGCTGCCTCCAAGCGCTGCCATAGGGGGCGAAGATGAGGCCCTCCGAGCCGTCAACAAAGATCAGCTTCATAGTCCTGCTGATGGGGCGTGTGGCGAAGACGATGTCGTGCATCCTCATGACCTCATGGGCCGCCTCCGCCGACGATGCCACCACGAGGGGCAGGCCGCCGAGCCGGAGCAGCATCAGTGGGCCGTGGCGCTGGGCAAGATCACACAACTTGTGGTGCGGGAGTTTGCCAATCATGTGGTGCAAGTGGCCGATTATCGGGAGTGCCCATGGCCCCGGCGGCAGCCTCAGGCCGACTTGCCGGCGAGCTGAAAGGGTGAAGTATGCCAGTGGGATGATGACTAGAAGTGCAAGGAAGAGCACATAGGGATGGCTTGCATCCATTGCTTTGGGGTGCAGTTCGAATTGCATGGTGAGGATGAAAGAAGCAACTCGATCACATGCTTTCTATATAGTGTTCAGAGCTATCCTTACTGATCATAGTTGACAACGATGGATACTTTTGTGGCATTCATGCACTCTAAAAGTCTAAATAGATGATGTATAATAAATTCCAACGACCAAACCTTAGTACTACTCCATCAGCAAATTAGCATTGACGAACTTGGCCGTTACGTCATTTAGTTTACAAAACTGCCGCCAATACTGAGCAGTACTAATTACTTTAGTCCATTATTAGTTAATTCCATCTGTTTGCTTGGTTCTGCTTAGTGAAAAGAGGAAATTGGTGGACTTTCCCAACCATTGCACTCTAAAAACGTCTAAATAGATGATATACTATATAAAATCCCCAGCACATCATGTACTGGGTAGTTTGCTATAGCATGCCATCAGCACATCAGCTTTGACGAACTAGGCCGTCACGTCATCTATTTTACAAGCAGCCACCATTATTGAGCAGTACTAATTACTTTAGTCCATTAGTTAATTCTATCAGTGTACTTGATTCTGCTCAGTGAAAAGAGGACTTTCCCAACTATTGCACCGACTGATTCTTTTGGAATCTTTAATTGATGCCTCAAATTATCAAATCTAATGGTTGCCTAAAGTATACATTATGTATTGCTGTCTTTGACCTTTTCCAATAACCTAACTTGTGGTGTCTGATTGTTGAGTGCATAAGTGAAAAAGCAGAGGCTGCTAAGAAGCAATTGGTCAATTCTTACATCTCACCCTTTATCCTTACGTGACAGACAGCCTTGCAATCACATTCTCAGCAATTGATCAGAGATAACACACACTATCTATATATCACATAGGCACATACACACATTCATATTAATCTCATAATTGCATTGCATTTTTTTACTCTGATGGTAACATAATTCATAATGCATTCATGGATATTGAAATATTCACATCTAACAAAATACATGATTTAAGTTTTAAATTCTATAAGGTTTATATTAAGTAGCACTGCATGGAAATCTCTTTTAGAAATTGTGTTTTGTGCAGTACCCCAAAAGGTTAGAATACTAACAAGCTAAAATCGATATATCTATTTCCACAAAATAGGAAATATATTGAGCTTAGTGCTAATAGCATTGAATCATAGCTTTTTAGGTCTTCTCTATCTTGAACACACTAGCCATGTTGCGCGCGATGGCACGCCGCTCCGCGTCGATACATTATCTCTACTTCTAATGGAGCAGTTGGTAGTCCCGTTTCCAGTTTTTTTTTGTCCCACCTCCCATGGTTTATTTGGTATCTCCTCCCACCTTCGCTGGTTTTTTTTTCGTAGATTTTTTTCGTCCCCTCCCCCCACATCATCGTTTTATTTTCGCGTCAACCACTCACATAACGAAAGAAACCTGAACAGATCAAAACTTCCCATATTGGCGCAAGTTATTTAGTAATGTAGAATCAATCACGAACAATCTCTAAAGATCAAATCTAAATTAATTAACCTCACCTTAAATCACTCTCTCACATTAATTAGAAAACAAATAATTGATTTTCAGAAAAATCGCTCAATCACATTAACCTTACCTTAACTCACGGGTGATAATCAATCTCCAAACAAAGGAAACAATACATCGAGGGAGCAGTAAATAAACTCCGTTTCTTATGACATGTATATGATCTTCCCTTCCCTCTCCGTTGTCGAGCGTTCTTGATTCTCGAGGCCAATGTTTGGGCTGCTTAGCTGGGTCGCGACGGTGCCGAAGGACGAGGACGGCGAGGCCGGGTGCCGCGGCACCGTGTTGGCCGCGGCCGGTGAAGGGGGCGAAGAAGGGCGGCTTCCCTGGCCCTGGCCGTGGCCGTGGCCCTGGGAGTTGGTTCGGTGGAACCGGCACTTGAAGGACCCGGCGTGGGTGGTCCCGTACCCAATAAGATGGATATGTGTGTGTGTGTGTATGTGTTAGAGAGAGAGGGAGTGGGGAGAGAGAGTGAGGAAGAGGGAGGGAGAGAGTGTGTATGTGAGGATTTGATGCTAAAAAAGGTCGCTAATGTCACTTGATATGTATGAGAATATTAATATTGAACTCTTAAAGTTAATGTGGCCCCGTTTCAACGCATGGGCGTTCTTCTAGTATGTGTAAATATGCTATTCTTGTTTTGTGTGATGAAAAACAAGAGTTCCTGCTATCCTCTGGCTGTTGGCCGGCTGCTGAGCAGACACAATTGGTCCCCGCTTGGCACTGCCTTGATTGGGAGACATTATCTTGGAGCTCCACTGTCTTGTGGAGCACCTTTGTGAGACTGGCCAGGAGGTTTGTGTCTCCTGGGGTAGCTTGGAGCTTATCAGCGAGTACTGCAGCTGCTTCGAGACCATAGGATGGAGTTTGGAGGAGAGCGGCGCTTGCATGTTCGTTCAAGCCTACGTTGGCCTCACGACCATGGGCTACAAGAGCATCGATTGTTGCTCATGGCCGGCGGTGAGGTCGGTGGCGCCACTCGTTTGTCATTGTTGCTCACAGCCGGCGGCATGGACACCCAGAGGGCCTCCATTGCCCTTTCCGCGATATTATTCCTTAGTAGAATTGTGGTGACGAAGTTCATCAGGTCCGTCGTGATGATGAGCTAAGTCATTGGTATACCCATGAGTCCTGAGGGATTGGCTCTAGGGGTGAGGAGGCCTGTTGGACCGGATCTAAGGGCATTGAGGAAGTCTGAGCCTGTATGACGAGGGAGGCACTGGTGATGCTGATGCCATGACGACCATTGGCCGGATGACGGGAGATGTGAGGTTGCGAGCCCCATGTCTGTCATTATCGTCCCGTTGATGGTACGTGTGATTGGGGTTGCCGGTGCTATGGTTGTGCCCACCGGTGTCATCATCATGACTTGTTGGAGGGTGAGGACATGTGGGGCCTCCTCGCCTTCTGATGCCATCTCTGAGGCAGGGTGGCTATCTTCAGTCTCATATGATATCGCCGGTGCTAAGGTCGGATGTGTATTCCTGGCCTCCCATGCCAGTGCCAGGAGGGCTCCTCGACCTCAATATCCGAGATAAAGATGGCATCAGCCTTGTTGCTCTCTGCATGAGAGCACAAAATGAGGTCAGAAGTTTTGACGCTGCAGTCGGAGGCGAATCCATCGATGATGTAGTCCTCCGCTATGTGGTTGATGAAGTAGTTGTCCCAGACCATGGCACCGAAGTGCGAAGCTAGGGCGGTCTGGTGGGTTGCTGCTAGGTCTTTGTAGTGCCCTACCCATGATGGTAAGGACCTGGCCTCGAGTGCCAGGGTTGTGATGAGGGTCTCGTGTAGCTCGACAGATCTAACCAGTTCTCGGCCTCCCAACCAATCTGGTCTTCCAGGCATGCGTAGATCGCCTACCGTACGTGCCTCCGTCGATCTGGAGCCCGAACAGGCCTCTTGGGCGAGAGGTTGGTACCAAAAAGGCCACCAGGGTTGGTGAAGCTGCCGAAGCTGTCTGTCAGATCAGCAGTGCGCACATATGGAGGCCTCCGTGGCTCTCGACAATGAAGGCACAACGCTGACATAGATTGTACGGAGAAGGTGGGCCGTTGGGTTGATGTCAACCCGGGCTGCCCCGTCTGCAGTGAAGGTGAAAGAGCAGAAGGTTAGGCTCTCTCCTGGTTGGAGGCCGCCCCTGAAGCCTGAAAAGATCTGATATGGGATCGGCCTCCAGCCAACGCAGCCCAGCCTGGCATGCTAACTGACGGTGCATAATTTAGCCAGTGCCCTCAGTACGATTGCTAACATGGCCGGAACTATGAGATCGGAGGTCCACCAGGGGTTTTACCCAAGTTCGGGCCTCTGGTGAGGAGTAATACCCTACGTCCTACTTGCTATTGTTATTCATGGTGGGTACACTACTAGGGAAAACCTGATACATAGAATGTTACCGGTAGCGCTGTACAAAATCAAACGCTACTGCTACTTAGTAGCAGCGTGCGTAAATAAACCGCGCTATTGTTATGACTTTAGCAGTAGCGCGTACAAGCAAAATGCGCTGCTGCTATGTTTGAACTGGGCGCACATGGCTAGCCCAACCTAGCAGTAGCGCGTATACTGCCCCAGCGCTACTGCTACTTTCCTTAGCTGTAGCGCGCTTACGTGTAAGATGCTGCTGCTAACGGAAATAAAATAAAGTGAAAAAGGAGAAAGGAATAGCAGTATCGGGTTTCAGGAAACGCGCTATAGCTAACTTAGCTATAGCGCGTTTCGGAAACACGCTACCGTTACGTTTCACTTAAAAAGCGCCCCCCTCTCCCCGCCGCCCCCCGGCCACCA
This sequence comes from Triticum dicoccoides, assembly GCF_002162155.2. Taxonomy (NCBI): domain Eukaryota; kingdom Viridiplantae; phylum Streptophyta; class Magnoliopsida; order Poales; family Poaceae; genus Triticum; species Triticum dicoccoides. The sequence continues at coordinate 43,211,289 of NC_041383.1, forward strand.
CACTTCTTCCCCAAATCCCTCGCCCTCGCCGCCGTCTCCCCAATTCGCCGTCGCCCCACTTCGCCGCCGTCTCCTGTCGGCATGGACGCCCGCAACCTCACCATCTCCCCCCGAGGCCGTCGCCGCCCGAGGCCGCCCTCAGCCTCACCGCCGCCGCCCGAGGCCGCCCTCGACGTCAC
>NC_041383.1:43212153-43220924 GCF_002162155.2 Triticum dicoccoides
TTGCCATCTTCCTCCGCCTCTGCTGCTTATGCTAGTGGTGGTGCAGCTCCCGATCTTCGTCCAGGCAGCCCCAATCTTCTTCTTTGTCCCCCGCTGTGCTGCTGTTGAAGGTACCAGCGCCCCCGCCCTGAAATTGTTGTCATTTGGACAAATTGGTGTGAGATTGTCTGGGTAGCATCATGGCAGCATCATTGTAGATCAGACTGATGTGAACTTGATGAGGATTAGAGCACCAGCGGATCATCCAGTTGGATCCTGAATCAACACATTCACGGCCTCCTCTTCATCGTCCCCTTCTTGACTGAATTACGAGCAAGCTTTCTCTGGTTACGTCACAATTTCACCTGTAGCAAGCTTCGATTGATGAGTCATCTGTGTACCTAGGCTCAATATGCATGTGTACCACAGCCTAGGAAGAATAGAACGGTGAACAAGTCATTATTAACGATAATATCACAGCAGGGTCAATAAATTCAGAGAGACAAACTTAACAAGGCTAATTTCCATATAATTTTTTGGAACAATATTCATTTTTGATTTGAACTTGCAAAAATAGGCAACTGTTGTTTTGAACTCTTAACTACAGTAAGATCTTAGACTCACTCCTTACTAAAATATCCTCTCCCTCCTTGCTGCCTTTTTCCTTTTCTTGTGCATCCATTCAGTGTTCTACAGGTCATGTTGAGCGGCACATGCTGCAACAGAGGGCCGAAGACCAAACCTTGAATTACAGAATATTTTAGCAGAATCAAGGACCAAGTCTTAGACCATTGATAACAAAACAAAGTACTTAAAGAAAAATAAGAATATGAGAAAATTAGTTCTGCTAATAGCCTCTTCAACTCTGATGCTTGCAGTCTAGAACATCTGATGCAAACCAACATATTGTGGACTAAATCAACTTGTGTACAGTAGAGCCTAAGAAATCTGGTCTTGTGTTCTAACCACTGAACATTGAAGTTTAAGTGAACAATTTTGCATCGACTGCTATCAACTTGAAGCTTCTTGCATCTTAATTCATGTTCTGGTTGAAACACTCTGCAGTACACTGAATTTTGTACTACATGAACTTTTGAAATGAATACAGTACATGTTCTGCTTGATTGCTACTGTATCTTGATTCAATAAACTGCAGTAAACTGAATTTTTGCTCTGAATAGTGCATAATTATGCAATGAACTGCAGTAAACTATAGTAGTTTATTCCCTCTCAGAGTCAAACTGAATTTTATACTTGAACTTTGAAATGAATAATGTACTCTTAAAACTTTGGATAGCTGAAAAATCTCACATCATCTAATGTTTTGACTAAAACACAACATTCAGTTTTGACCAAGAAACAGGGAAGCAGGTGGGAATTTGTACAGTAATGGCAAGATGCAAAATGGTGCTAGTAACTTCAGTTCTGCAAAAAACAAGAATGATGCTTACTGCAGTTTTGCAAATTTTGAAAACATACACTCATGTTTCAGTTGACAGTAACAATTTTGCAAGCACTAACTTGGAAAAAATCCTACTGTAGTTTACTGTTGATCAAGAAAATTCAGACTAATGCTGACCTTGATCTTGATTGAATCGTACATGGAGGGCTTGACCTTGAGTTGCTGCTCCATGGCTGCCCGTCATTCTCACTCCTCCTTGATCTTGATAAAGGAAATGCTATCACATGTCCACACAAATTCAGTATCCACATGTCCACAAATTCAGTGTTAACACAAATTCATTATTCAGTGCTACCACATGTCCACACGACGACATCAGGATGATTGATAAAGAAATGCATAACACTACATTAACACCATATTTGTGCAGATGTTCTTATTTGAGTTGAAGATGTTCTCAGTATTGTACTGCTCCATGATACTCCATGGAGTATTCGTGATCTGTAACTTAAACTGAGACACAAAAATTTGAGTGAATACTCCACTGTTTTCAGTGAGCAGTGCAGCTTTGACAGTACTCCACTATTCAACACTTTGCAAACTGAATTTCAACATTGTTTGCGAACTGAATTTCAACAAAGGGGGATGCTTTGCAAACTGAATTTCAACATTCTTCTCCCCATCAATTCAATTACATGCAATGGGGAGCATAAAGATCAGTGTTTTAGATCTTTAAACCTTACCAGTACTGCACTCAGTTGCCAAGCAAATGGGGATCTGTTCTTTCTCTTGATAATCAAATTGCGCCCGTGCAACGCAAGCAAGCAGCGCATCGCAGGGAGTGAGAGGTAGTGAGAGGGGGGCACTGACGATCCTTGGGGCCCATGGTGACCTTGACGACGTCCGCGAGGTCGTTGACGCACCGCGGCATGGTGGCGTGCGCGCCGACGCCGAAGGTGACCTCCTTCGCCGCATGCTCGCGCGCCCACTGCTGCTACTCGCCTGCGCCGCCACCGCGGGTGAGCTGCCGCCGCAACGCCGAGGAGGAGGGCCTGGAAATGGCCGCCGCCGAGCAGATCGAAAGAAAAAATCAGTCTTCTCCTCGTCGGGGATCACCATGGGGAACGAGAAGGGGAACAAGGAGAGGGAAGCTACGGGGGAGGCGTGGGGTGGGGGAGGCGTGGGTCGGGAGAGCTCTGGCGATGCGGGGAGCTGCGGGGGAGCCGCTGCGGGGGAGCTGCGGAGGAGCCGAGCTGCGGGGGAGCGGACCTCCGACGCGACAGAGGAGCGGGGGAGACGGCGGGAGCTGCGGGTTTGTCGGGAATTCACTGGGGGGTTTTCAGAAAAACACCACGCGGACAACTTTTCCCGGACGGAGGGAGTAGATGTTAGTTAGGGCAGTAGGGTTTAATTAGGGTAGATGTTTCTTGTATAGTATATAGTGATACTAGTATATGTTAATTACGTTAGGGCAATAGTGGTACTAGTAGATGTTAATTAGATGTTTTTCTGTTAGGGCACTAGAGTTTTGCTGGGTTAATTAGGTTAGTAGTGCTGCTAGTAGTAGTGGTACAGTAGGTTAATCAGGTGATGTTAAATGAATAACCTAAATGAATGAAATTAGTAGTTAACTGAAATTTTTTTCCTTTCATCATTATAGAGCACTAAAGTTAACTGAATTTTGTTCTATTAGTAGTTAAATGAATTTTCTTCTACACTTTGTTTTTGAATTAGCTTGTGAAATTTGGACATGTGTTTGCTCGTGTATATTTGGACATGTGTTGCGGTGTCGAAAAGGGATATTTGAACACTGTTTCCTAGGAATGATGCTGAGTGGCCTATGTTTTGCCGTAATGTTGATTCATTTCTGTTCCGGCAAATTTCAGGTTCTCGATTTGTCCACTTTTTAGAAAAGGCCATGCCGAAATTTTCCGTGAATTTCGGTATGACTTGTGCTACAAACTAGGACATATCGAGTGCCCAGGATTTGCCGCACCAGGAAGGAGTCAACATTCCTGCAAAACAATAGGCCTTTTTTATGTCATTATTCATTTTATTAGGTCTAGAATTAATTGACTAGATTTAATCATAGGAAACATGGCTAGCTACAATGAAGGACAGGGTTCTGGTGATTGCGACGACGCCTACCAGGAGGCATACGAATTTTTTAGCCTTACCGACGATCAACCGATGTTGTTGCTGGGCCCACCGGTGGCATCGGGGACTGAGACCGACACTCAGACCGGTGTTGAGACTGAGACAGTCGCTGAGACTCAGACCGGCATCGAGACCGGTGCTGAGACTGAGACCGGTGCTTCCTCGAGGAGCGGAGCCGGTGTAGAACCGAAAGTAAAGAGGCAACGACTTCCTAACAAACTCAGGACTACTAGACTGGTGGTCATGGAGGTGGACGACGGCATTTTTGAGCCAAAGGCACCCGAGGAAGCGCGTCGATGCTACGGCAATCAAATAGGCTGCATCGTACGGACAACCGCCACCATCAACGATGAGAAACTACAGAAGATAGAAAACATGAGGAGCTCCCTCCTAAAGAAGTTTCACCAAGTATTCTTGTTCTCGAGCCGGAATGAGAAGGATTATGAAGATCCAGACGAGGACCCGGCAATGAAGAAGATAAACAAACACGCAATGACCAAGTTTAGCGACGCGTTGGCCGCCCGGAAAACTCGAGTGAAAGCAAGGATCATCGATAAGGAACCCTACTCCGAGATTGTAAAGGATAATCCGACAATCACGTATGAGCAGTTTCAAATATTCAAGGAGGCTTGCGAGGCTGAAGCTGCCAAAAAAAGTCTAAGTACATGAAGGGTCTTCAAGAGAGGAACATTGGGAGCCACCACCTCGGAAGCCGTGGTTACGGCGGAAAGAGGTCCAAATGGGCCAAGGAGGACGCAGAAGCCGTGAGCCGCGAGTCATATTTGTAAATGATCCTTGTTCCTTTTGCAGAGAGAGCAGCACCGGATTGCGGCCGAAAGCGGCTCGCCGTCTGAGGCATTGGCGAGGCCCAAGTGGGACACTCCATTCAACCCGGCGTTGAACATATTGAAACAACAATCGGTGGATACTCGACCGTCGTATGGACGCGTGCACGGTGTCGGAGATGGCGCCACGTGGAGGAAGTACTACCGTGAGACCACGAAGGAGAGAAAGGAAAGACGGAGGTTAACTGAAGAAAACATCGACAAGAAGGTTGAGATTGCGGTTGAGAAGAAATCATCTCAGACAGTCGCAACAGCGTTAGCTGCCGCAAAACAAGTGGTTGCAGATTTGTCTACTTTCTTGGTGACGGGCGTTTTCACTTGGACAAGGAAAAATCCAGAAAAAAAATGCAGAGGACTTTCCCCTTGCTGACTTCTTGGGAGCACCTGCCGCACCGGCTCCCGCACCTCCTCCCGCACCGGCTCCCGCACCGGACGTGCTCGGCGGTGCTTCGTCTTTGGCTGAGCTCGACGCCCTCACGGTATCTGTCACACCGGCCCCCTTCAATATAAATGTATAATCTCCCGTTTTCGTTGCCTTTCGGATGTCTCACGTCGCAGACTTTTCTTTGCAGGCCGACAAAACCCCGTGCACCATACTGTACACCATCGGCGACCAGAAGGTGGACGTGGGGAAGGCGACGATAATGGGGCCGAAGGAACCATTGTTCCACAGCCGGCCGATCCCCCCGAACGTCTTCAAGGTTTCCGTGGCCAGTGTCGAACCGGGCCACGAGAATTTTTGCCTCCTCCAATACTACTGGTGGATGACGCGGAGACACCGCGGCGGCTTGGTGATTGTTGCAATGGGTGGGTCCTGTTGTGGCCAAAGAGTCTGCTTCGTCTGGAGGCGGTCGGGAGCACACCCACGAGCACGCAGCCTCAGCAAGGTATGAACATCAACACCCCACCTACCCAATTAGCGTCGGGTGTCAGGTTGGGTGATAGCGGACGGGGTAAGGAGGAGGCTCCATTAGTCGCTGATGACGTCGCCATGGATGAGGATGAGGACAACGGTGGTGTTGAACAGTATGTCTATACTGGCGCATCCTTAGCGTTTGAGCGTCATGAGTCGGTGCCTGAATTGCCGTCTCAACGTATTATGGATGACCTTCTGGTAGTAAAGAAGTCTAGGAAGAGAGCGAGGAAAGGCAAAAAAGCTGATTCTATGAGCCAGCCGCCTCGGCTTCAGGACCGTATAGATATCCCCGATGCGGATAAATGGCATATCCCCGGTCAACCAATCCTACCTGCAACAGCGCTACAGGCCAGATTCGGCGATCTAAGGAGACTTCATGACGATGTGCTGCGGGTAGAGAAAGGCCTCATCGCCTCGACAGATCCGGGATACCCACTCTACGTGGTTAATGTTCCGCGGCAAATGTCGTACGTCGACAACTTCCCCGCGGATAAGTTCTTCCTCCGATTCAATTACATATTCGACATGTTTCACGTGAAGAAGCTGGATTTTACGTTTGTCCGCCTTTATGCCTTGCACATGAACTACATCATCGGGTTTGAGCAGATATCTCATATCTGTGTCGCTGACCCGTACTACATGCACGAGGGCTTCTTGGGAGTTTGCGCAGAGCACCGTGTATACGCGAGGGATACATCGTCAATTTCATGCTCACTAATAAGGACAAGGGGGCGATTCTCGTGCCTTATCATCCCGTGTAAGTCATTCGCGCTGCTATCCTTCCTTCGATTTCAATCATTCATTTGCACGGTGGAGGCTAAGTAATTTGAGGTGTACTTATTTTGCGCAGCGGCGGGCGTGCCGTCCTCATCATCTTATACCCCCAATTCTCCCACGCACTTTACTTGGACTCGTCGAAGAACATTCACAAAAAGGATTACACCCACGTCAAGGATGTTCTCGACAGTGCTATGTTTTACTACCAAGCAAGGGGTGGAGAGGTCAGGGACAAGAAGAGAAGGGGCGGCAGGGTCGCCTTCGGCCATAAGACCGACTTCTGCTGCACCCAGCAACCGAACAATTCTCTTAATGGTGGATTCTATGTCCTACACCACATACTGGAGTACAAACGGGATCACCAGAACCTTCGCATGTCACCTAGATCCGGCGATGCCCATATTCTGCAATGGGCAAAGAACGTAGGAGATATCGAGGATCATCGACTTCGAGCTGAGTTCTATCACATCCAGCGTGAACTTGCCCAAATCATCATGACGGAGGTCATCCAAAAAACAGGGATGTTCTACGAAGAAGGACAAATGTCGCGGGAAGACGACCGAACATGGATAGCCTCTCAGCGTCTCGACATGAAGCCTTTCACTAAGCTCGAGGACTATCTCCCTGACCTCGATGGATGGCACGGCATGTTGGAGTGATTGTCGGTATATGACAATGTGTCCGTTTAGTCCATACTTTTGTATGACAAAACTTTGAGTTATGCGCGGTGAAACTTTATTTGTGATGTAATTAAACCGTCCTCCTCCTCGACTAGCGAAGATCACTCTAGTTAGGGCATTTTGGGTACGATGAACTTTGTTATTTATGCTTATGATATGTTGATTCTATTTTTGCCAAGTCTGTCTCTTTCTGTTGCTCAACTATATATGTTGCATATCATCGACTCATGTGACGATGCAGGTGCATAGATCATCGATGGCGAAGAAGTGCTACGCCAAGAGTATATATACGACGAGTGGCCGGAGTGTCAGGCCCAAGTGTACCGGTTTCTGGTTTCCGAGCAACAGGCAGTAGTTAGTTTTGGTTCACTCTAATGCGAGAGAGGGATACGAACTCATGTACTCAAAGTGATAGCTCTTCTCGCGTATACCATTGTTTAGATGGATGACGATGTATTTGCAAGTAATCGAGGACTTGTATCGCTATTTTTGAGATGATGACGAGAGACCACTTTGTGTTGGATGATGATTATGATGATGACATGATTTGATGAGACTAATTGTATGTATATGCTATGATTACATTTGTATGTGTATGATATGCTAAAAATTATTGTATAAAGCCTATTCAAATACAAAACAAATACAAAAACAAATATGCAGAAAAAATACTAATAAAACTAGTAGTAGCGAGGGGGGGAATTTAGCAGTAGCGCCGCATTACCAGTAGCGCTTCCGGGTAAACATCATTGCAGATAATATCAGCAGCGCCCTTTTCAAAACAGCGCTACAACTATTCATGTATAGCAGTAGCGTGGGACAAGAGGCGCTACTGCTATACGTTAGCTGTAGCACCTTATTAGTAGCGCCTGTCCCCGCGCTACTGAGAGGCCCAAAACCCGCGCTGCTGCTAGGCTTTTTCTTAGTAGTGGTATACCTCGTGTGAGGAATTACGATGGAGTGTATGGAAGTGCTACTGAGAGTCCAGTCTATGGAAGTAGATGGGGATGAGAGCCTCGTAGCCCTCACCTTAAGTGCTCTGTGAAGGCTAGGGTATTATAATGAGGAGATCCGATATAGGCGGTCGGCATCTTGCCTTGGGGGACTAGATGATCTATTGATCTCTATCTGCACCTCCGAGCTCCTGGTTGTTGCACACCCTGCTAACTATGGTGGGCCATCTTGGCCCCTTGGCAGGCCAGCTGCTGGGTTCCCTGTAGAGAAGCCACCCTAGGTGTAGTACACCGTCAGCGAAAAGGCTGACTAATGTACCATTTTGGTAGGGCTTGATGAAGATCAAGTGTCCATTCTTTCATAGAGGTTTCGTTCATGGTTGGTGATAGATAATCGGCGTGTTTGTGGGAGGATACCTAGTGGGGGATAGAAGGTTAGTTCTCCAATACCCAAAGTTATACCATGTGGTGTGCAGGAAAGATGCCTCGGTGGCATTGGTCCTAAACACAATCCCTTTGGACATCCGATTTTGTAGGGCTTTGATTGGTGATAAATAGACAACATGGTTCCATTTGGTGCATAGGTTCGTATTGGCCAGTCTCACATAATCTGTAGCTGTATTTCAATGGAGATTGAAATATAATGACTTTTTTTACCTTCAAGTCTATGTATGCGAACCACATTAATATGGGGCCGGTGTTTTACATGCATCATATTTTGAAGACCAAAGTGCCAGTTAAAACCACAAAAAATTTAATGAGGTTCTTGCCGTGAGAAATGAAATTGCACGGAAGTACAAAATTGGTTTTGTGATGAAGAGGAAACAATACACCATGTTTTTCTTTCGAGCCTATTTTATTCTTTGATTTGGTGTACGACTCTTGTAACAATTCCCTTCTATGGGATTTTAATGTTTTCTACGTAGTCAAGTCAATGTGACATTACATTTCGTGGATGTTTAAAAGGGATGGGGTGAGTGTGAGTGTGTGCGCACACGCTCACGTGTGCCAATGGGCATGGCAGTTGAGGAAGGCTTGTCATCTTGGGGACCCCCCCCCCCC
>NC_041383.1:43221096-43222112 GCF_002162155.2 Triticum dicoccoides
TGAGACAAGTTCTCTGAGGAAACTCCATACCGTATAACACATGCACAATAAAAGATATTAAATAAAGTTTGTTTCACTTTAAATTCAAGGTTGTTCATACAAATTACAATTTTGCGCGCGAGCACACACACACAAGGCGTATAATATTTTTATCGCTAGAGAAAAAAAACTTAACTATTATTCTATCATATTGATATCACACACGTCAAGTTCAGTACAAAAATACAAGGGAAGTTGTCACTCCCAATTATTTACCATGGACATTTTCTTTGCTTCTAGTTCACTGAATCAAAAGAAGCATGTAGTGTTGGTTTTAGCCAAAGTTCCTCTTTCCTCCCTGCGGTGATTCCCATAGTTTCGGTCATATCCAATTCACTAGGTGTCACACCCTCCATGAGATTCCAGTCAAAATAGAATAGGAGATGTGCGAGAGCTAGATCAATACTTGCAACGCCAAACAGCATTCCAGGGCATATCCGGCGTCCAGCACCAAACGGCCTGAACTCATAGTCACGCCCTTTGAAATCTCTCATGTCAGTCACAAACCTCTCTGGTTTGAACATTTCTGGCTCTTCCCAGTATTCTGGGTCCCTGGATATTGCCCATGCATTCACAAGCACCATTGTCCCCTTAGGCACATCATATCCCATGAGACGGCATGTTTCTTGGCTCTCCCTTGGCAGCCCAAATGGTCCAGAGTGTGTAGCCTCAACGTCTCTTTGATCACACACTGCAAATAGCTCAGTTTTCTCAGGCCCTCCTCAGTTACTTTCGTTTGTCCCACGAAGGCCTCTCTTACCTCAGACTGTGCCCTGGACATGATGGCCGGGTTCCTCATCAGCTCTGCCATGGCCCAGGAAAGCACCGACGTTGCCGTTTCACTCCCCGCGGATAAAAGATCCTGTGTGCATTCATATAATCGCCATACAGTTAGTAAACTAGCAAATATTAAGAATTTCATGAACAAGAGAGAAGCAGCAAATTTGATTGCAACAACTTCTATTTGTAGAAAGCCA
>NC_041383.1:43222456-43230753 GCF_002162155.2 Triticum dicoccoides
AGTGCCATGACACATTTCATTTGTATAGAGAGGGAGGGGGAATTAGAGGCCATTTATGCATGCACCATGCGAATCCAATTAGAGGGAGCCACTTATTGCTTCGGGGTTGTCTAAAATGTGGGGATTATTTCATTGGCAGTTTTGAGGCCATGAAACTCGTGCCATCCACTCAAGCCTACCTTTGGTTGCTGAGAATTTTCAGCTGAGCCCTTTACACGAGAAGGGAGAGAGTAAGACTAGCCTCAGTGAAGAGTAACATATAACATACAGTAGTAACATCAACATATTCCTAGACTATGTTACTATCTTCATAGTGGGTACTCCATCCATACAACTGCATAAGTTATCTCACATTGTGCACCGCAACCAAGGCGGAGGAGAAAACAAGAAAACATAATGTTTATTTGCTAATTAATACCATTGCATGCAATGAACTGATCACTGCATGTCGTGCTAGATAGTCTCAAGTTATTAAAAACATACACACCCCATGTCTCTTATTGGTTGATTCCTTTGTTCATGTCAATAAACAAGAAACAAGGTGGAAGTTAATGCATCGCGCCTAAGTGTATGGGATTATTTGGTTTTCGTAAGATGACTTATTATGCATCGGTATGGAGGGAGTAGTAACATAAGTGTAGTGTCATGTAAAATTTTATTTATTAGGTTATAGACTCATATTATATTGGTATGTGTGATGTTACTCATAGTATGAGTAACTAGCTAATGTAGTCAAACTATCTCTGTCCTTATGAACTCATTGTCACATAGACAAATTTGCTGAGTTGGACTCGATGTTACTGCTGAAATTACTTTCACTGTGGCTAGTCAATAAGAAACATTTACATAAGGAACGAGCTAGCAAATGAAGGTTAATTAAGACAGTATATATATGTTGATGCAAGATAAAATTGAGATGAAAGCATGTATTAACTTACGAAAAGAACGCCCTTTATTGTACCCATGGAAATAGGGAACCGAAGGCTGTTTTCGTCTTGAACCCTCCGGATCCTGATGCTGATGGGGCATCGACCTTCTTCTCTCCACGTGTTGACTTATGATACCATCCATGAATGTAAATAGCTCCTCCACATACACCTCGACCTTATGCATAGCCCGTGAGCTGAGGGCTCGTGCTATCCGCGACCACGGAAACATGTCAGCCAGGCGGAAGCTCCCGACCAACTCTATGGCCTTGGCGGTGAGTCGCAGCAAGGTTTCCCGGTCATCGACCTCGCCGTCACCCACGACGGCGCGCACAATCACGTCGTTGACATGCGCGGACAGCAGCCTGTCGAGGTTCACACCGTCCGAGTCTGAGGACACCGACGAGGCTGCCACCGCCTGGACGAGCCGCATGGCCTCCTGCTCACGGACGGGACGGAAGGACTGGACGCGCCTGGTGCCCAGAAGCTCGTGCACGCAGATCTTGCGGAGCTGCTGCCACTGTTCATCGTTTTTGGCTAGCACGATGTCGTGCCCTTGCTTGGTGAGGAGCTTCACCGTCGGCGTCTGCGGCCTGGACGAAAACACGGCGTCGTTGGTCCTCATCACATCCTCGGCAGCTTCGCGGGAAGAGGCGACGACAACCGGGATCCCTCCCAGCTTGAGGAACATCACAGGCCCATGGCGGCGTGAGAGGTCGCGTATCGTGCGGTGTGGGAGGTCGCCGCGGAGGTGGTGGAGGCTACCGATGACGGGGAGTTGCCATGGACCCGGCGGGAGCCGCAGGCCACGAGGACGGCGGAACCATCCTATGAGGTACAGGAGAGGGACAAGAGCGAGTAGAATGTGATAGTAGAACTCCATTATCGGCTGGCCAGCATAATTTTTCTTGCTGCTAGTTAGAAGCGAGGTAGAGATGCAATTTTCGGTCTCCTTTTACCACGTATATATACTAGCATGCCTCTGACTCTCGTTCTACTAGTTCCGGCCGTCTCTTCTTACTTCTTGCTCCAATAAAGTAGTAATAAGGAGTATTTGGTTCTGTCCAAAGCAATGAGAAAAAAAGGCGTGCTACAAGATTAAGTGTCGCCCTTCTCCAAATGCTATACAAGCTATAAGGTGCTATATTTGAAAATAGTGTTTTGCATAAAATGTCAATTATATCACAAAATTAAGGCTTTCATAATTTGCAAGGAAAGCAAACACTCTTAACTAGGCAAAGAAGCATAAGAGAGTTAGGCTCAGGGCATGTACACTCCTACTTTGCAAGGAAAGGGAGCACTACTAATTAAACAGAGAAGCACCGACTGGTGACTGGCCGACACCTGCGGTGTGGTTTACACCAGCGCTGTCTTGCTGGAGCTGGAGGCGTGGCTGACGCCGCTACTTGGAGAGGGGATGAAGAGAAGCTGTTGCTGCCTGCCGGAACCGCGGCCGCCACTTCACACACGAGTCATGAATGTCGTTGCGCCCTCGGTCATGAGATCGTGGGAAATTGGTGACGAGTGGGCTATGCTAGGCTGTATGTGTTCCGTCAGAGAGAGAGAGAGAGAGAGAGAGAGAGAGAGAGAGAGAATAGGGCAGATGCGATGCGTCGTCGTCTGATGGTTTGTTGTGTGGTACATGCTAAAAGGGTACAACATTATTTCGTTTAGCGTCGAAATAGCACGCTATAGCGCGAATAGCGCCGTAGCAAGAAAAATAGCTAAAACTTAATGTGGACCTTCCAGATACGCTATGGCGACACTATCACTTCGAAATAGCATGCTGTTTTTCTCGTTGATCCAAAGTCCAATTCTTGAGTAGGCAGTGTAGCATAGGCAATTAGGAATGCCACCATCGGAAGAGGATTTGGAGCACTCAGGGTGCTCCACCCCCTGTATGAGTATTAAATTAAAAAAACAAACCAGGGAAACTAATTTTTCTTTGGAGTTTTGGGATATCAAACATAGGTGCCCAATGTACTCCAATGTGAAGTTTCGTGCAAAAAATAGTTGGAAATTTATTCTCGATTGAAAAAAGACAAAATATTCTATGTATAGAAAAAACTGTTTAGATGGATCGTAGGTTGAACTTAATTTCTTTGCCACGGATACGTTTTCCGGTATTTTTTTCATGAAACTTCACAAACGATTGGACACCCATGTTTGATATTCTCAAATTCCCGAATTTTTTATTTTTCCGAATATTTTCTGAATTAAATATTTATATAGGGGTGCGGAGCACCCATGAGCTCCTATGTATTTCTGTGTCACTATCTAGCTAGTATGTATCTATATACCAATGGATGTAGGCAGTGACTTACATAAAAGGTGATGACTATATTTTCGAGGATCTGAATGTATAAACGTTCCCAAACAAGGTAATGAATATTCCAAAGAAGTTATCTATGCACAATGGTGGCCACGGGTAGCGAGACCCTGCAGAGTGGGTGCATCCAACGAGAGCAAGCACAAGACCATAGGAGGACCACCCCTGCCATTGCCTTGCTAGTCCTGTGGGAGCTGTGGAAGCACCGGCATCGTCTTTGATGAGATCATGCGGTCAACAACGACAGTCATCCAACGGATCAGCACCGTGGGACGAGTTTGGCAGGAAGCCGGGCTGCTCAAAGGAGATCTCGATGGATTCTTTGCCGGCCTGTCGAGGTGGGTAGTTCGGGAGCAATCGCTATATGTTCTTAGGTGCCGTGGACGGATCGTCCGACGTGTGGATGTGCCGCTATTGTAAATCTTTGGACTTAGGGAATCTCTACCCTCCCCTCTATTAATGTATGATACATATACTTGTGCGTATTCCAGAAAAAAAATCTTTGCACAATGGCATGACGTATATTCTCACTGAGGCCACTTTCACGTTCAAACTTGATTTCACCTGCAATTAATATCAAGTGATAAAATAGGCTACCATTTTAATTAGAGGTTATTTCACAGGCAATTTTCCCTGTGTGAGAAGTTTTATATGTTTGCCATTGCTTCAATTAATTTGTTGGGCCATTAGTCGGTGCAAAACAAAGTAACTTTTGAGGCTCATGTGTTCTGATAGTCCCGTTGAAGCTATTTTTACTGTGTGAGCTCGTTTTTGCTCTATTTATCAGGTTTGCTCAAGGAGGGAGATAAAGCTACCCTGCATGGGGGCATTTGGCTGTTGATGAAGGGAGGCCACAAGTCTTGTTGGAACGATGGGGGCATCTGATGCTGCTGCTCTGCGGATTGCTGATATTTCAGTCTTTCATATTTTTCTTTACGGACTTCTCCCATGTCAAGTTTGGTCTACCCCGACCTCTTTTGATGCTACCAGCATGTTTTAGCCATACGCTATGTACTGCAGCTTTTGGAGGCCTGTGTTTCAGACGACGTTGAACAAGCTTCTCTTCAATCGGTGCTACCCCTACTCTATCACACATAAAATGGATGGAGTTAGTTCTTCAATGTCGATGGGTGAAGTTTTTTTTGGTAGATTAAAATTGACCAACTTAAAAATATTGTAGATTAGATCCTCAATCATTTCATCATGGAAATTGTACACATGTAGAATATATCAGTATGTGTATGTGTGGATGTTTTCAGAATTTTTGGAAGTTGAAAAAGGAATGATTTTTGAGTATTTGCAGATATCACTGACTGTACAGTAACCGCACTTTGACACTTTATAACATTCATATAAGACACAAGTATGTAGTTGTTATTCCTCATCTGCCAGAAAATCTCTGTCTAGGGAATACATAATTTCCCATCAGGAAAATAATAATTGACGGGGAACCCATCAAGCATAATATTTAAAACATTGCAGTGAACCCATTAATCACAAAAAGCCCTGATGAACATGTGGTCTGTAAAATTCAATTTCACTATGAGGTGTGAGGCGGCTATGGACAAAGGCACCCAAGGAACCTCCAATTGGTCACGTAGTAGCATTTGTATTCTCATTCAGATGAAGGTACAAGCAACTAGGATACAATGCACAGGACTAGATAGTACAATTTGGCTCCTGTCGATTTACTATTCTTGTTGATAAACAAGTGAATTTCTTGTTGTCAGAGTTGACAATACAACTTGGATTGTTTTGCGTGGTGTAAGATGTCACTACACACATTCTTTATAGCTTTTGCATATTGTGGGCACTCCACTTGAGTAAGAACTAACAATATTTAGTATGACTAGGCAATATATGACTCCATTGGAAGATCTAAACAAGTGGATATAACAATCGTGTTGCTAGAGTGGTTACCAAGGAATTACACCGCTGTTTGATGGTGCCTAGTTGGTGGGATGCAATGACAATTAAACTATCGAAGCAGCCTCTGAACATCATTGAGTAAGGCTATAAATGGTAAGACCGGGCACACTTAGAGTGATTATAGGAGGTATGACTGCATCCCTCGTTCAGGAAATCAATTCGATGACAAACAAGTGGCCATGCTAATGCGTCATGCTAGCATTCATAAGATAACTCGTTTGTACTAGTTTATTTTTTCTTGAAAAGGGGGCATGCACTGGCCTATGCATCAAGCGGTGCACACAACCATATTATTAATTATTCAACAAATGGTCCGACAAAAACATACACCAAACAATCCGAAGCCACTATTTACACCTACAAACTTGATAATGTGGAACGCCTTCAAACCTCATCATCTAGAGCCGGGCTCACCGCCGATCCGCCTGCATGACGTAACAGGCGGCGGAGTAGTAGCTAGCCTGTCTATGGCTCTCGTTTTACTACTTCTTACTTCTTCCTCCAATAACATATAAACGTAATAAGGCGGCGGGTCAACTGTTCATGCACATGTTGCATTATTCCCAGCTCCCCAAGCATTGGATCTCACTGTTGACTTAGCAAATATATCTAGCAGAAAAACTAGGAGTGAATATTTTTATTCTGTTTAAAGTCCAATTTTTGAGCTGGTGTAGCATAAGCATGTCACCGTCTAGCTAGTGCTGTATCCATGTACAGATCGATGTAGGTAGCCATGACTATATTTTCTATGATCGGAATGATTTGAATATTCCGGAGAAGATCTTATCCGTGCACAGTGGCATGATGCAAATTCTACATTGAGGTGACTTTCAAGTTCAAACTCGATTGCGCATCTGATTCATACAAAAAGAGATAAAACCGGCTTTCATGTGGAAACTTCGTCGAGGTGAGATCCTGACAAAGGACAACCTTGCTCGCCGCAATTTATATGTATGTAAGAAGTGTTGTTTTTGCATCATGACGATATACAATTAAACACCTCTTCTTTCAATGCACTTTTGCGCCTTTACATGGGAGAGGATTTGCGGCACGCAAGTGCGGGGGCACTGGGTCCCTCAAACAAGCTTTATCTTTTGGCTTTTGATTTTCAAATTTTCATATATTTTTAATAAAAAAGTAAAGATTAAGTTATGTTTTCGCATTCATGTTTCTCATGACAAGAACTTCCAATTAAGATCCATTTTAAATATGTTTTGATGAATTTTAAAAATAAGTGTTAAGTTTCAACAATTGAAACTTAGTGAGGGCAAAGAATAAAATCACAATTTTTGTGCCTGTAACCGACAAAAAAATGTCTTAAAATTTTATCTATGAAACTTGGTAAAAGCAAGCGAGAAAATCGCATGTTTCAGTTGAAAAATCGTAAGTTTAAATGACTGAAACTTAAAATGTCCTTGTGCGGGGACCAACTACTTCGTGAATCGCGAGGCAATCGAGTGGCCGGCAAGGGCTTGGCAGGTGTGTTCCCCCGCAACTGCGTGCCCCTACGAACCTGCTTTACATGCTCAGTCAACCAAATTGCATCCAACTTGTACCAGACTCACATGGTTGCCAATATTTATGGTCACTAGCTTGATGGTATTCCACACAAGTATATATGTAGATGCACCCAAGAGCCGAAACGCCGTGTCCCAATTATAAGTCTTTGTGTCCAATGGTAAGGGTGGGGCATTTGCCTTATTATGGTTGCTACGGCTTTGTAGAAATGACATGTTTTTCAATGGTAAAATTTCATCTCCAATGCATGTTATCTATCAGTGTACACACGGACTCCATTCGTGATCTACTCCACAAAAATGGAACACTGATCTCTGTTCACAAAGGTCTATACTCACCTTTGGAGAAAGTGGAAGGGGGGTGTTTTTACCCCTTATGGGTGGCGGCATAGTCTATGAATAGCCCCTCCACCCACTGCGCCATACGCATAGTTACCATCTAATATGTCTTTTTTTATGTTGGTGTTTTAATTATGGTGTGTGTGAGTTGGTGTTGGTTGTGTGCATTCTAGTCATGTTGAGGCTCGGTGTAGTTTTATATGGTTGTCGTTATTCTGTATGTTGGTGTATTTGGTTGGTGTGAAACGAAGTAGCCTCATGTGGTTCAAACTCCTGTTGAAGTCATTTTTAGCATGAATTCATTTTTACTCTGTTCGTCATGTTTGCTTGATAGTCGACGGAGATAGGGGGTCGGCTGTTGAATAAAGGAGGCTACCAGTGGTGCGGGTGTCTGATCTGGCTGCTCCACAGTTTGTTGTGAGGTCTTATCGATGGGGGTTGTCGTTTGCACTTTTGCTGGCACTTGTACTAGATTTCGCGCCATATGTGTTTCGACAGCGAGAACTCTCTCTCTCTCTCTCTCTCTCTCTCTCTCTCTCTCTTTCACAAACACAGAGAAAAACCAACAGATAGCCATATTAACTACGAAGATCAAAGAAAAGATGAAAAGTTAAGTTCGCAGGCTGGGCGGTGTCTTCTCCTGTGAAAAGCATGGAGCTTCTTGATCTAGTGCAAGAAACCAGTCGCCACGTGATTGCCTTCCTCTTTCCTATAGGTCTTCACGGCTGAAAAAATAAGCACCATTTGAAAATATAGTTAGCAGGGTGTGCAACAAGAGAGTAAATCTCAGACGCCGCATCACATTTGAGATTTCCAGTAATTATTGTATCTTTGCTGGTCTAAACAAAAAAAGGGGGTATTCGAAATTGTGGAGACAACCTCTGTGGTGTGTACCCAGAGAGTAAATAGCAAATTAAAAGAACCACCACATTAGAGGCTAGATTCGTAATTCCTTTCAACCATTTTCAACCTCTAGGTGTTGGTAAACATTTTGAAGATAGCATTGATCGTGAAGTAATCACCCTTAACGCTTTGACACTTGTTCTCACTAGTGGGACCCAACTTGTATGTGCTTGCGTCACAACACATATAAACACATTTTCCCTGGGCAGCTAAGTGGACAAACAGCCTCCCCTCAAAAACAAAATGGACAAATAGCCCACCTATCAGGCTGTGTTCGGTTGACAGGGTTGTGAAGTGGTTTTGGATGAATTGAGATGGATTTAATCCCCTACAAGTCAACTCCCCCTCCCCCCC
>NC_041383.1:43231174-43236373 GCF_002162155.2 Triticum dicoccoides
TCCAATCCTCTTGAGAAAGGGTGTAACCAAACAAGGCCTTAGTGGTCTCCCATATCTGTCCGACTTAAATGTGGTGCATATATAGTAAAAAAAGTTGTACCTATTGAGTTCTCATCAAGCATGGAACCGAAGTGTTACTCCTCTGATCCATATCACTTGTCGCTCAAAGGGATGTATCTATGCTCAAACGGATGTATCTAGTAGATAGATTTGTTTGAGCGACAAGTAATACAAATCAAAGAAAGTAGAATATTCTTAAAAACATAATCGTAACCATGGAGAAGGCTTATGATGCATGCACCAACAGATGAATTTTGAAGTTTATAATCAATTACACGTTGGAGTAGAAAGGCTCACTGGGTACTAATGGATCATTGCAGTTGTTTAAAAACATACTATGTGTGTTCATTGATCTGGTCATCTCGTCTTAATTATTTCAATAACAGGCAGCGAAGTGTGTTAGAGTATATTTTGGTATATGTGTATTTGGTAGTGTAGGATTCTATCTCTTCCCTACCTTGTCTCGACGAGGGTTTCTTGACATGTACATGATATATACTAGCGCATGGAGCTCAACAATCGATTCCACCGATTATCCCCTCTCTAATCATCTTATATGGTATTTGACGCAAGTTCCTAGACCTAGCTCCACCACCGCTTCTGCGCTGAGCCGCCCTAGGGAGGTCGATCTCCATTATCTCTATTGGGGGCTACGCAACCCGTAGCTAGGATTCGTCTGCCGGTCATGTTGATCGGCTGCACTAGAGAGTCTTTTTAGGGTTCGTCCTTTGGTTGTGTTGACCGGCTGTCCTAGAGAGTTTTTTTATCCGTTGATCATAGCCTTTTCTCTCTCACTGACTAATTGATCAATGTTTCTTTTCTATTTTACAATCTATGATCAGTTTGCGTCGCCCGCCGCCATTCTTCGATCCTTCACACACCTCTACTCCAACATCGGCTTCAACTGCATTGGCCTGTTCCTCAACTATGCGGCCTGGTGCGGCGCCTGAGCAAAATGCATGCCGTCCACTCAATGCAAAATGGCACATCCCATGCGTGGGTGCGACAGTGTCTTGCATGGCTTGCCTAATATATATTCACCCATTGGGCTCAGTAATACAAAAAAGATTCCACTAATTCTCCCCTCTCTGATCCTCTTACAATGTGCAGTTGTGCACATGGTTACCGTTACCTGCTGCCAAAGCATTCCATGTCTAGGCTGACTTAGTAAATACAGATAGAAAACAGCTTGAGGGACAAAAATATTGTCATCTAGAATGTGTCTATATATGGATATAGGTTGTGGAAGAAGTATTTGGTGCAAGACGACTTGTATTCACCTCATGGGTGCCCATATATAACACATACATTGGTAGTTTTGTCCACGGCTAGTACCCTAATTATAGAATACAGACTTGGGAGATAAGCGGGACAAATACACCTAATACATGGAACAAATACAATCGTCCGTCAAGCTAGGTACAACGTTCATATCTGCTGAAAGTAATTTATTATTGTTATTTTAGTCCATAGATTAAAATGAAGTATTCAGAGCTCGGGAAAAGATGCCAGCCATGAACAAAGGCGTGATGTCCGACCATACTATTTCCAATTTTTGCATGCAACAAAGAGAGACTATCTTCATAGATATTTATTTGACATCATTTCATAGATATTTGGAATAATTTCATAGATGTTTCTTTTTTTTATTCATCTCATATTTAAACACATAATATCATCACACAAGCATATGTCTTTTTAATAGTGTTCTCCAATATTTATACAAACATTCCCATAGATTTTTATGCAGAGAGGGCGGTTTCTGGCTGATATTTTACTAATCATTATAATTAAATGTTTATTTGAAGCACAAAATTATAATTTTTGGGTATTTTCTATTATACTTGCATGGGACACAAGTACGTGGCTGCATTATTCCTCATACGCCAGAAAATCTCTGTCTAAGTCATTGGAATGTGGTCAGTAAAATTGAATTTCAGCATGAGGTGCGAGGCGGCTATGGGCAAAGCAACCCAAGCAACCTCCAATTGGTCAGGTAGTAGCATTAGTGTTCTCATTCAGCCGAAGGTTTAAGCAACTAGGGTACAATACACATGACTAGATAGTAGAAACTTGGCTCCTGCCGATTTTAGTATTGTAAATAACAAATGAAGTGAAGTTTGATGACAGTATTTCATGCTGTGTTGGAGTTGACAATACAACTTGGCTTGTTTTGTCCAGTGTAAGATAAGCCAATATTTTGAGTGGCTAAAGGACAAATGACTCCATTAAAAATAGTGGAGTGCTAATGTATCGGTCACTACACACCTTGTTTATAGCTTTTGCATATCAAGGGTACTCGTGTGACTACATGACCAATGACACCATTTGAAGATCTATGCAAGTGGATATGCAACAATCGTGTCAGCTTCTTTATTATTATTTTTTATTTTATTTTTTTGCACTGGAAGCAAATTGCCATTAAGTGTCGTGTGGAGCAATAGCTAGTTGCTGGGATGGAATCATTATCCATTTAAGTTAATTTAATCTTCTTAGACAATTCAACTTTCATAGTAGGAGCCTTTCAACAACATTGAGTAAGGCTAAATGGTAAGACCAGGTTTATTTGGTCTTTGGAGTGGCTACAGGACAAATGACTACGTCCCTTGTTCAGGAAGTTAATTCGATGAGAAGCAAGTGGCCATGCTAATGTGTCACGCTAAAGTTCACAAGACAACTTGGTTGTACACATTTTTTTATATTGACGTAGGACCTGTCAAAATTAAGTTTGACTATATACCAGATACTCCATTTGTCGAGAAAAATGGGTGTATGTGCAATATGCTAATCGACAACCAATTACTCAACGGAGCAACCATACAAGAGCAAAACAAATTGGATGACATACTCTCTACAAGAGTTACTAGGTGGGCGCCGGAGTGGTTGTTGTCTCCTATGGGCTCAGTCGAGCTTAACGAGCCGAGCGATAGATCGTCCATTAACCCCCACGAGCTACGAGGTTTTGGTCCATCCCTAGCATGATGCATTAATTTCGGTTCTAGATCGAGAGCCACGTCCATGAGTGATCCTCTTCTTTAATCTTGATTGAGCTCATGAGATAGAAGATGTACCAAGAATAGCTCTAGCTAGGGTATATGTGGTAATTTCATTCAACTTGTCTCAATTGACTATTTCCAAGATTTTCTATAAAAAAACTATTTCCAATATTTAAAGGTTACCGTTTTCTGATTTTATTTAAGCGACAGATGTTTCTGATTTTGTGCGATTTTCTAGCCTATTTTCCTTTTGGTTAGTCCACCAAGTACCTTTATAAGTCTATATATAAATAGAAGATAATAGATAGATTCCCAGGCTCCTGAAATTTCATAAAACGTATAACAAATCGAATATAACAATTACTTGAGAATACTGCTAAAGAAATTAAGATCGAAACTTTACAATATTTTATAAGTATGATATAATGAAGATTTCTGACATTAAGAGCACTAAAGATGTTATCCATCCAATGCAAGGGTTTCTTGAGAATACTGCTAAACAAATTAAGATCAAAACTTTGCAATATTCTTATCTAATATAATGAAGATTTCTGACATAAAGAGCATTAAACATGTTGTTTGTCCCGTGCGAGAGACACTTGTTAGGCTTTTTATCATATTATTACCCCATTTATAGGGAAATTCCTATTAATAGTACCTAGGTATATCCATCGGGGCACTAGCTGAATGCAGAACCCTGCCCTGCATGATGGACTTCTAATTGTTTGTTACCTTGCATGTTGCATGGGAGGTCATGGTAGTATCAATCGGCCAGCCAGCTCTTGTGTGGCCCTCTTGGAAAAAACCCTGACCAACATAGGAAGACAATGGGTGAATAAGGAACCAATGTGATCAAACATGTGAAATTGATGGCCCGGGCAAATTCTCGAATGCGGCCACGTAAGCAAATCCTCAAAGCATGTATCTGAAACATGTCTACCTTTGAGCTCCGAGGAAGGGTCCATTGTTTGCGTAGATAAAATATTAATAGTAGGATGTGAAAGAAAAATCAAATATTAACCCAATCATAAGTACCCAGCACGGTAGTACCTAGTACCTACTAATGTGTACGAGAGATGAGAGGTGCATCACATGGAAAATGTCAGAGGAGCTGGCTAACGATGCTCAATGTTTGAATATCATTTGGTACCTTGTGGGAGCTATGGCTCAAGTATACGTCTCCATGGTACATACTTGCTAGGGGAGTCAGTAGGAGTTAATTAGGAATCAAAATGGTGAGCCACCTAATAATTTGTACTCCCTCTGTCTCAAAATAAGTGTCGCTGATTTAGTATAGCTTTAGCTCGTTTTTTTTAATTGTTTGGATTGCTTACTGCATGTGTCATGTGGTAGTACAGTTTTAGCTTTTAGCTGTACTAAATCAGCGGCACTTATTTTGGAACGGAGAGAGTACTTACTAACAAACTATATTGCCCATTTGGATTATTGTACTTACACTTAGTGTATTCTACGCTCATTGACACTTTGAGGTGCAGGGAATGGAACGCCAGGGTTGACCGCCGGGCCGAAACCATTGGTTGCTGCATAGTCAAGCTGAACTAGTATCACCTAGGCACACATTAACTAGTTCAGCCACTAGGGTTAACCGCCGGGCTAGAAAAATTCATTGCCGCACAGTCAAAGGTAAAGAAATTGTAGCAAATCAGCAATGTTCAATTATGAAATACGTACGCATTACCTAATTATTTTCAGTAGAGTCCAAGTCACCCATCAAACTTGACACACCAGAAACAGGCATATGCATTCATGAACCTTGAGGCTTAGCCACCCTAAGGTGAGTCATGCCGCCACCCTAATGTTGTGACCAATTCAACATCTTAAGATGAAAATAGTGTTTAAAGATGTGAGATGCATATGCCTACCAAGAACAATATGATAGATGTCTGCTACAAAGTTAATCAAGTTGTTTATCTAGTCTATCTTATCCAGAAATAAGAGATGAAACCTCCACCGAGCCTCCTCAGAGCTCAGCGACTCTCGGCCGTCGGATCATTTCCCTTGATGTGTTTTCGTCCGTTGGATCGACATCTGGAGAAAGCTGGGCCATCGGATCAAAAAAATTTACTGCTGGAATGAATAGTTACCGTCTCGTTCGTGCCACCGTGCGTAATTACGCTGCCTC
>NC_041383.1:43236383-43239057 GCF_002162155.2 Triticum dicoccoides
TGATATAATATATGAGTATTTTTTTGGCACATATATTTGTTCTGCTATGTTTGAGACATGTATAATTTATCTCAACTGTGTTATAATTTATCTATTTTATTCTGTACAAATTAGGCCAATATCGGTGTTAGTTCATACTTGCTTCTAAGCTTAGTTTGTAGAGCTAATGTCTGACTATCTCTCTGGGTTCTGACTATATCTTCCTGAGATCATTTCTCTTATTTGCTTCTACAGATTTGAGTCAATTATTGAAATATTTTGTACAGATATGTGTATGTACCTGTTCATTTGTGATGATGACAATGGGATCAATTTTGTTTCTGTCAAAAGGAGAGGTAACTATTTTTAATCCTTATGCCTGTAGTCAGTTTGACAACTACAAATTGGATATAGATAATTTAAGTAATCTTAGATGCAAAGAGAAAGCTTTCATTCTGCAAGCTACAAAATTGTCCGTTGTATTTTATCACAAAGTAGGAGAGAGAACTATTATTCAAACACACCAAGACACATTATTATCCATGTTACATATTTGCCCGAACATCCATACATGTTGGCTACCAATTCTTCATCATAAATCCAGAAGAGAACTAGCATAACAATTGGAGCTTTGTCCTGCAGTTTATTTAAAGCTACAAACTCCGAGCTACAGCCTGGAAGACAGGTTTTTGGGGTTGAGCTTAGCATGCATAGTTGATGCAGAATGCAACTATAACCGGCGCAGCGGAGCGCGCCTTACCCATAATTCTGCTTATTGTGGTTGTCGTTCTTCGAATCAAAAGGTTATCCAGTCGGTTCCCAGTTCTGCTTATTATGGTCCTTGCTTAGCCATATAATCACATGCTAGATAGGTCACATGGTTGATTAGAAAAGAGCATTGAGGGTCTATGCTTATTGTGATTGTAGTTCTTCAAACCAAAATGTCATTATTGGTTGCTAGATTAATTTGGTTATCCAGTCGGCTCCCAATTTCCAGTTTCTTATTATATGAGGAATTGGTGTTTTACTCTTAATTATTTTGTTTAGTTTTTTTTCTGATTCTTTGCTTGTTGTGTTTTCGATTGGGAGCTCTCACTAGTAGAAAATGGGCCAATTGTCCAGGCCGGTCCAGCCCATTAGTCCCGGTTCAAACCAGAACCGGGACGAATGGGGGCATTGGACCCGGTTCGTGAGCCCCGGGGGCCGGCCGGGCCACGTGGGCCATTGGTCCCGGTTCGTCTGGACCTTTTGGTCCCGGTTGGAGGGACGAACCGGGACGAATGGTCCTCGCTCCTGGCCCACCACCATTGATCCCGGTTGGTGGCATGAACTGGGACCAAAGGCTGCCCTTTAGTCCCGGTTCATGCCACCAACCGGGACTAAAGGGTTGGTCATCGTTGCGGTCACAGTTTAGTCCCACCTCGCCAACCGAAGGGGAATCAGACCGGTTTATAAGCCCATCCCTCTCTTCCTTGTTGAGCTCCTCTCAAAATGAAAATAGATACCCTTATACAGGGAATTTAACCTAAATTCATACCGAATTTCTCTGAAGTTAGTAGAAATTTATTATGAATTTAGGTTAAATTTTCTCTATAAGCGCATCTATGCTCATTTCTGAGTAGTTTTTTATATAGTTTTTTTTTCTTTTCTGCTATATTTATTCTTTTCTTTTTATTTCTAAGTTGTAATAAGTCATTAAAAATAAGCATCTATCCTCATTTTTTAGTAAGTTAATCACAACTATTTTTTCTTCTACTTATTTCTGAATTGTAATAAGTCATTAAAAATGAGCATCTATGCTCATTTTTTTAGTAAACTTAATCACAACTATTTTTGCTTCTATTTATTTCTGAGTAGTTTTCTATATAGTTTTTTTTTCTGCTATATTTATTTTTTATTTTTATTTATGAGTTGTAATAAGTCATTAAAAATAAGCATCTATGCTCATTTTTTAGTAAAGTTAATCACAACTATTTTTTCTTCTATTTATTTCTGAATTGTAATAATTCATTAAAAATAAGCATCTATGCTCATTTTTTAGTAAAGTTAATCACAACTATTTTTGCTTCTATTTATTTCCGAGTAGTTTTTTATATAGTTTTTTTTCTTTTCTGCTATATTTATTTTTTTTCTTTTTATTTCTGAGTTGTAATAAGTCATTAAAAATAAAAAGAGGCGCAATGCTCGTTAATTTGCTTCAAGCCTTTTGGAATAGTATCAACTGCACTGCACATAGCTCTGTGCAGTCTACCTTATTCCTCAAGGCTTGAAGCTAACCAACGTGCAGGTGAGCATTGAGCCTCTTCTTCATCGTCTCTGCACTCAGGGCTTATAAAGAGCTGCGAGTGCCTCTCGCTTGGCGAGGTGGGACTAAAAAAATAGCTGCAGAAAGAATCAACTAAAAAACAGCTGCAGAAAATAAAAAATTAAACGGGTCCATTGGTCCCGGTTTGTGGCAACAACCGGTACCAATGCCCCTCTTTGGTACCCGTTGGTGGCACCAACCGGGACCAATGCCCCTCTTTTGTCCCGGTTCGAGCCACTAACCGGGACCAAAGGTCTTCGTTTCCCGCCCTTTGGTCTGCCGAAAAGAGGCCTTTGGTCCCGATTGGTGGCTCAAACCGAGACAAAAGAGGTGCATTGGTTCCGGTTTGTGGCACCAACCGGGACCAAAGCCTTTGCTATATAAGTAGCA
>NC_041383.1:43240163-43244782 GCF_002162155.2 Triticum dicoccoides
CCCGCCCCGACGTCGCCGCCCGCCCCGACGTCGCCGCCCGCCCTGCCGCACCTCGCCGTCGCCGCCCACCCTGCTGCACCTCGCCATCGCCGTCGCCGTCGCCGGCCGTGAGCAACTTTCTTTTATTTTTGTTAGATTTTTTTTAGTTTTTTTTGTATAGTTCATAGATTTTTTTGTTAAATTAGATTTGTAGTAATTTAGATATGTAGTTCATATTGTGTAATTTAGATTGTGTAATTAATTTGTTCATATTATGTTAGATTTTTTTTGTTAGTACATTTTTTTGTTAGATTAGATGTGTAGATCTTTTTTTTAGATTAGATGTGGTGTAATTTAGATATGTAGTTCATATTGTGTAATTTAGATTGTGTAATTAATATGTAGTTCATATTTTTAATAAGTACTTCATATATATATAGTTGAACTAGCTAGTTGATTTAATAAACTAATTTATTTTACTATATATAGAAGTAGTTTGTTTTTAGTAAGTAGTACTTTATTTATTTATCGTAAGTGCTTAATTAGTAGTTGAACTAGATAGTTGATTTAATTAATAAAACTACTTTATTTAACTATATATAGAAGTAGTTCCCGCATCGACGTCGGCAATGCCTATCCCGCATCCTCGTCGTTGTCGACTCGGCGGTGGAGGCTTGCTTGATCAGGGCCATGTTCGGGACTGGGCTCCCGCCAGGCTGGTATTGGGAGGTGCTAACTTTTGGGGGACGTAGGTTGATGAGGAGGCAGCCCGTTGTTGACCCGATCCTTGTTTGGTGGCGGTCGCGTTGGCCAGTGACGGTGCCGAGGCTTCTGGACACCGCGGAGGTGGTACGTCACCGTGTCAGCGAGGAGGACGAGCACGTCCGTCGCTATATGGTTGCATTGGAGGGCAGGTTCGACAATACCTGACAGGTTCTTCTGGGATCTCACTGGAGCTATGATCCTGTGATGGTTCCTTATCTTTGGGTGTCCACCGCCCGCGTCGATACCCGTCGGGCGCTACGGTTCTAGTTGTATTAGTGATGCTATACTAGTGATAATATTCGACGATGTACGGACACCAAGAGATGATGTACTTTTGCTTATAATTATTGAATGCATGCTAATTTGAATACTACTTTATTTTATGATTTGGTTTTGCTTATTGAATGTTCATATTGGATAAGTTCTCCTTCATTCCCGTGTGCTAGACAATTTGGTGTAATAATGCACTCGGGAATGAAAGGAGGAGCTACGAACATCATCGATAGTCAACCCGTGATTAATAATCTAGTTTAATATTTGAATTATGAACATAGGCCGAAAATGTCGTACTCGGACGACGAAAACTGCCCGGGGGAGTGCGACTGGTGCCACGACGACCGAGGTATCTGCGACAGGTTCATTGAGCTGGACGAAGATCGTCGCTTCAGCATTAAGCTCGAGGAGACCTTCGATGTTCATACGGTACGCAACCGACGATATTTATTCATGACTTCAACTATTTAATTTAATCATGACAATTCGACTATTTTAATCATGAGAATATTTTTCATCTTTTCCAATTCGACTAGTTTATCCCATGCTTTGCAAGACGCTATATCTTGGAGAGGATGGGTTTTGAAGACCATGAAAGTTTTGAAACCAAAAAAATTATCCTAAGTACCCATCATGATGTGGATTTTCAAGTAAAGCTGTACAATGCTCAGAGTGTAACCCATTTTGGTTGCAAAAATTGGGAAGCACATTGCAAGATGTATGGTCTTGATGAGGGTATGCTTGTCACCATGGATCTTGGTGATCCTACAATCGAGCAAGAGAGACCTTCGATTTGGGTCCTAGTGGATACACCTCCAATTCTTCCCCCATGTGAGCTTAACATAGTTATTAAGTAATTTATATTGTTTATTTCAAAATAGTTGACAACTTATCTCCATTGACAGCTTATTTTCATTCTTCAAAGAATGTGCGGAAGATGGTAGACAGAACCTACTACACCGAAGGCTCCGAGTTAACTTATCAGGAGAAAAATCATCTGGTCGCATTTTGTACAGATCTTGAGAATTACAATATCTACAATCAAACTCCTCAACATTATGGTCAATACGTGCCACTAGTGCACGTGTTGAACTACGGTAACTACCATGGAGATACCCTGGTAAGATTATTTTTTACTATTACAATATCCATGCATCTTTTTGCACACTTCTAAAACTAGTACATCATTGCTAACAACGGAGTTATTATTATGTTTTTCAACAGATAATCCCGAATGATTGTGTGACTCATCTGATGTATACGCATGGTAGCCTTCATGTTTTGAACATACAACCAAGTCGTCCTACGAATCTCAACTGTCCATACCGGGTTTCTCAAAGAAGTGGAGACATAACAATCAAAGAATGGAAAAAATGTATGGACAGTCGTAAGGAGCTTCTTGGAAGTAAAAAGCAGCGAAGGGCAAGAATCGGAGACAGGATGATCGCCATTCTTCATAATGGAGAGTCAGGGTCTATATTGTTTTATGCTATTTTACCTTAAGGGTGTTTAGGTCCCTACCTGATACTGATGATCATGTGCTAAGAACAATTACGTAGGGTTGGGTTCGATGACTATGAGGATGATGATCGTATGACTTATTTATTAATAATGAGTAGAAGTTGTATGATGATGCATGATTAGTAGGACTTGTTATTATATATAATGAGTAGAAGAGGATTTGGAGCACTCAGGGTGCTCCACCCCCTGTATGAGTATTAAATTAAAAAAACAAACCAGTGAAACTAATTTTTCTTTGGAGTTTTGGGATATCAAACATAGGTGCCCAATGTACTCCAATGTGAAGTTTCGTGCAAAAAATAGTTGGAAATTTATTCTCGATTGAAAAAAGACAAAATATTCTATGTATAGAAAAAACTGTTTAGATGGATCGTAGGTTGAACTTAATTTCTTTGCCACGGATACGTTTTCCGGTATTTTTTTCATGAAACTTCACAAACGATTGGACACCCATGTTTGATATTCTCAAATTCCCGAATTTTTTATTTTTCCGAATATTTTCTGAATTAAATATTTATATAGGGGTGCGGAGCACCCATGAGCTCCTATGTATTTCTGTGTCACTATCTAGCTAGTATGTATCTATATACCAATGGATGTAGGCAGTGACTTACATAAAAGGTGATGACTATATTTTCGAGGATCTGAATGTATAAACGTTCCCAAACAAGGTAATGAATATTCCAAAGAAGTTATCTATGCACAATGGTGGCCACGGGTAGCGAGACCCTGCAGAGTGGGTGCATCCAACGAGAGCAAGCACAAGACCATAGGAGGACCACCCCTGCCATTGCCTTGCTAGTCCTGTGGGAGCTGTGGAAGCACCGGCATCGTCTTTGATGAGATCATGCGGTCAACAACGACAGTCATCCAACGGATCAGCACCGTGGGACGAGTTTGGCAGGAAGCCGGGCTGCTCAAAGGAGATCTCGATGGATTCTTTGCCGGCCTGTCGAGGTGGGTAGTTCGGGAGCAATCGCTATATGTTCTTAGGTGCCGTGGACGGATCGTCCGACGTGTGGATGTGCCGCTATTGTAAATCTTTGGACTTAGGGAATCTCTACCCTCCCCTCTATTAATGTATGATACATATACTTGTGCGTATTCCAGAAAAAAAATCTTTGCACAATGGCATGACGTATATTCTCACTGAGGCCACTTTCACGTTCAAACTTGATTTCACCTGCAATTAATATCAAGTGATAAAATAGGCTACCATTTTAATTAGAGGTTATTTCACAGGCAATTTTCCCTGTGTGAGAAGTTTTATATGTTTGCCATTGCTTCAATTAATTTGTTGGGCCATTAGTCGGTGCAAAACAAAGTAACTTTTGAGGCTCATGTGTTCTGATAGTCCCGTTGAAGCTATTTTTACTGTGTGAGCTCGTTTTTGCTCTATTTATCAGGTTTGCTCAAGGAGGGAGATAAAGCTACCCTGCATGGGGGCATTTGGCTGTTGATGAAGGGAGGCCACAAGTCTTGTTGGAACGATGGGGGCATCTGATGCTGCTGCTCTGCGGATTGCTGATATTTCAGTCTTTCATATTTTTCTTTACGGACTTCTCCCATGTCAAGTTTGGTCTACCCCGACCTCTTTTGATGCTACCAGCATGTTTTAGCCATACGCTATGTACTGCAGCTTTTGGAGGCCTGTGTTTCAGACGACGTTGAACAAGCTTCTCTTCAATCGGTGCTACCCCTACTCTATCACACATAAAATGGATGGAGTTAGTTCTTCAATGTCGATGGGTGAAGTTTTTTTTGGTAGATTAAAATTGACCAACTTAAAAATATTGTAGATTAGATCCTCAATCATTTCATCATGGAAATTGTACACATGTAGAATATATCAGTATGTGTATGTGTGGATGTTTTCAGAATTTTTGGAAGTTGAAAAAGGAATGATTTTTGAGTATTTGCAGATATCACTGACTGTACAGTAACCGCACTTTGACACTTTATAACATTCATATAAGACACAAGTATGTAGTTGTTATTCCTCATCTGCCAGAAAATCTCTGTCTAGGGAATACATAATTTCCCATCAGGAAAATAATAATTGACGGGGAACCCATCAAGCA
>NC_041383.1:43244792-43246292 GCF_002162155.2 Triticum dicoccoides
CCGTCTAGCTAGTGCTGTATCCATGTACAGATCGATGTAGGTAGCCATGACTATATTTTCTATGATCGGAATGATTTGAATATTCCGGAGAAGATCTTATCCGTGCACAGTGGCATGATGCAAATTCTACATTGAGGTGACTTTCAAGTTCAAACTCGATTGCGCATCTGATTCATACAAAAAGAGATAAAACCGGCTTTCATGTGGAAACTTCGTCGAGGTGAGATCCTGACAAAGGACAACCTTGCTCGCCGCAATTTATATGTATGTAAGAAGTGTTGTTTTTGCATCATGACGATATACAATTAAACACCTCTTCTTTCAATGCACTTTTGCGCCTTTACATGGGAGAGGATTTGCGGCACGCAAGTGCGGGGGCACTGGGTCCCTCAAACAAGCTTTATCTTTTGGCTTTTGATTTTCAAATTTTCATATATTTTTAATAAAAAAGTAAAGATTAAGTTATGTTTTCGCATTCATGTTTCTCGTGACAAGAACTTCCAATTAAGATCCATTTTAAATATGTTTTGATGAATTTTAAAAATAAGTGTTAAGTTTCAACAATTGAAACTTAGTGAGGGCAAAGAATAAAATCACGATTTTTGTGCCTGTAACCGACAAAAAAATGTCTTAAAATTTTATCTATGAAACTTGGTAAAAGCAAGCGAGAAAATCGCATGTTTCAGTTGAAAAATCGTAAGTTTAAATGACTGAAACTTAAAATGTCCTTGTGCGGGGACCAACTACTTCGTGAATCGCGAGGCAATCGAGTGGCCGGCAAGGGCTTGGCAGGTGTGTTCCCCCGCAACTGCGTGCCCCTATGAACCTGCTTTACATGGTCAGTCAACCAAATTGCATCCAACTTGTACCAGACTCACATGGTTGCCAATATTTATGGTCACTAGCTTGATGGTATTCCACACAAGTATATATGTAGATGCACCCAAGAGCCGAAACGCCGTGTCCCAATTATAAGTCTTTGTGTCCAATGGTAAGGGTGGGGCATTTGCCTTATTATGGTTGCTACGGCTTTGTAGAAATGACATGTTTTTCAATGGTAAAATTTCATCTCCAATGCATGTTATCTATCAGTGTACACACGGACTCCATTCGTGATCTACTCCACAAAAATGGAACACTGATCTCTGTTCACAAAGGTCTATACTCACCTTTGGAGAAAGTGGAAGGGGGGTGTTTTTACCCCTTATGGGTGGCGGCATAGTCTATGAATAGCCCCTCCACCCACTGCGCCATACGCATAGTTACCATCTAATATGTCTTTTTTTATGTTGGTGTTTTAATTATGGTGTGTGTGAGTTGGTGTTGGTTGTGTGCATTCTAGTCATGTTGAGGCTCGGTGTAGTTTTATATGGTTGTCGTTATTCTGTATGTTGGTGTATTTGGTTGGTGTGAAACGAAGTAGCCTCATGTGGTTCAAACTCCTGTTGAAGTCATTTTTAGCATGAATTCATTTTTACTCTGTTCGTCATGTTTGCTTGA
>NC_041383.1:43246302-43249947 GCF_002162155.2 Triticum dicoccoides
ATTTCATGCTGTGTTGGAGTTGACAATACAACTTGGCTTGTTTTGTCCAGTGTAAGATAAGCCAATATTTTGAGTGGCTAAAGGACAAATGACTCCATTAAAAATAGTGGAGTGCTAATGTATCGGTCACTACACACCTTGTTTATAGCTTTTGCATATCAAGGGTACTCGTGTGACTACATGACCAATGACACCATTTGAAGATCTATGCAAGTGGATATGCAACAATCGTGTCAGCTTCTTTATTATTATTTTTTATTTTATTTTTTTGCACTGGAAGCAAATTGCCATTAAGTGTCGTGTGGAGCAATAGCTAGTTGCTGGGATGGAATCATTATCCATTTAAGTTAATTTAATCTTCTTAGACAATTCAACTTTCATAGTAGGAGCCTTTCAACAACATTGAGTAAGGCTAAATGGTAAGACCAGGTTTATTTGGTCTTTGGAGTGGCTACAGGACAAATGACTACGTCCCTTGTTCAGGAAGTTAATTCGATGAGAAGCAAGTGGCCATGCTAATGTGTCACGCTAAAGTTCACAAGACAACTTGGTTGTACACATTTTTTTATATTGACGTAGGACCTGTCAAAATTAAGTTTGACTATATACCAGATACTCCATTTGTCGAGAAAAATGGGTGTATGTGCAATATGCTAATCGACAACCAATTACTCAACGGAGCAACCATACAAGAGCAAAACAAATTGGATGACATACTCTCTACAAGAGTTACTAGGTGGGCGCCGGAGTGGTTGTTGTCTCCTATGGGCTCAGTCGAGCTTAACGAGCCGAGCGATAGATCGTCCATTAACCCCCACGAGCTACGAGGTTTTGGTCCATCCCTAGCATGATGCATTAATTTCGGTTCTAGATCGAGAGCCACGTCCATGAGTGATCCTCTTCTTTAATCTTGATTGAGCTCATGAGATAGAAGATGTACCAAGAATAGCTCTAGCTAGGGTATATGTGGTAATTTCATTCAACTTGTCTCAATTGACTATTTCCAAGATTTTCTATAAAAAAAACTATTTCCAATATTTAAAGGTTACCGTTTTCTGATTTTATTTAAGCGACAGATGTTTCTGATTTTGTGCAATTTTCTAGCCTATTTTCCTTTTGGTTAGTCCACCAAGTACCTTTATAAGTCTATATATAAATAGAAGATAATAGATAGATTCCCAGGCTCCTGAAATTTCATAAAACGTATAACAAATCGAATATAACAATTACTTGAGAATACTGCTAAAGAAATTAAGATCGAAACTTTACAATATTTTATAAGTATGATATAATGAAGATTTCTGACATTAAGAGCACTAAAGATGTTATCCATCCAATGCAAGGGTTTCTTGAGAATACTGCTAAACAAATTAAGATCAAAACTTTGCAATATTCTTATCTAATATAATGAAGATTTCTGACATAAAGAGCATTAAACATGTTGTTTGTCCCGTGCGAGAGACACTTGTTAGGCTTTTTATTGTATTATTACCCCATTTATAGGGAAATTCCTATTAATAGTACCTAGGTATATCCATCGGGGCACTAGCTGAATGCAGAACCCTGCCCTGCATGATGGACTTCTAATTGTTTGTTACCTTGCATGTTGCATGGGAGGTCATGGTAGTATCAATCGGCCAGCCAGCTCTTGTGTGGCCCTCTTGGAAAAAACCCTGACCAACATAGGAAGACAATGGGTGAATAAGGAACCAATGTGATCAAACATGTGAAATTGATGGCCCGGGCAAATTCTCGAATGCGGCCACGTAAGCAAATCCTCAAAGCATGTATCTGAAACATGTCTACCTTTGAGCTCCGAGGAAGGGTCCATTGTTTGCGTAGATCAAATATTAATAGTAGGATGTGAAAGAAAAATCAAATATTAACCCAATCATAAGTACCCAGCACGGTAGTACCTAGTACCTACTAATGTGTACGAGAGATGAGAGGTGCATCACATGGAAAATGTCAGAGGAGCTGGCTAACGATGCTCAATGTTTGAATATCATTTGGTACCTTGTGGGAGCTATGGCTCAAGTATACGTCTCCATGGTACATACTTGCTAGGGGAGTCAGTAGGAGTTAATTAGGAATCAAAATGGTGAGCCACCTAATAATTTGTACTCCCTCTGTCTCAAAATAAGTGTCGCTGATTTAGTATAGCTTTAGCTCGTTTTTTTTAATTGTTTGGATTGCTTACTGCATGTGTCATGTGGTAGTACAGTTTTAGCTTTTAGCTGTACTAAATCAGCGGCACTTATTTTGGAACGGAGAGAGTACTTACTAACAAACTATATTGCCCATTTGGATTATTGTACTTACACTTAGTGTATTCTACGCTCATTGACACTTTGAGGTGCAGGGAATGGAACGCCAGGGTTGACCGCCGGGCCGAAACCATTGGTTGCTGCATAGTCAAGCTGAACTAGTATCACCTAGGCACACATTAACTAGTTCAGCCACTAGGGTTAACCGCCGGGCTAGAAAAATTCATTGCCGCACAGTCAAAGGTAAAGAAATTGTAGCAAATCAGCAATGTTCAATTATGAAATACGTACGCATTACCTAATTATTTTCAGTAGAGTCCAAGTCACCCATCAAACTTGACACACCAGAAACAGGCATATGCATTCATGAACCTTGAGGCTTAGCCACCCTAAGGTGAGTCATGCCGCCACCCTAATGTTGTGACCAATTCAACATCTTAAGATGAAAATAGTGTTTAAAGATGTGAGATGCATATGCCTACCAAGAACAATATGATAGATGTCTGCTACAAAGTTAATCAAGTTGTTTATCTAGTCTATCTTATCCAGAAATAAGAGATGAAACCTCCACCGAGCCTCCTCAGAGCTCAGCGACTCTCGGCCGTCGGATCATTTCCCTTGATGTGTTTTCGTCCGTTGGATCGACATCTGGAGAAAGCTGGGCCATCGGATCAAAAAAATTTACTGCTGGAATGAATAGTTACCGTCTCGTTCGTGCCACCGTGCGTAATTACGCTGCCTCGCCGAGGGCATTTCTGTCATTTCACATACAAGGGTATAAATAACAGTGGTTCCTCTGGAGATGACCTAGCGGCCGCCTCCTCACGCACTCCCACACTCGCGCCCGCTCCTCCCGCACGCGCGTCGCGCCCTCACCTCTATCTCCCCTCCAAACCCTGCCCCGCGCCCGCCTCCCTACCCTGCCACCGGCGCCGCCGCCGCCGCTCGCCCGGGCACCCATCCCCGGCCTCACACCGCCCATCTAGAGAGATGGGGGCCGCGCGCGACGAGGCCGGCCTAGCCGCCGCCTCCTTCTCCCGCGACCGCGCCGCCCTCTCCTCCTTCCTCACGCCGCCGCCCTCTCCTCCTTCCTCCGCCTCCCCGCCGTGCCGCCCCGCCGCCTCCTCCCTCGCTCGCTTCCTCTCCTCCCGCAGCCGCCTCCCCCCTCCCTCACTCGCTCCTAATCCGGCGACGACGGCGGCGGCTGCCGCGCCAATGCCGGTCTACTCCCCGCCGCCATCACCTCCAGTAACGGCGCTGCTCCCGTCGAGCTCGAGCGTTCCATCGGGAGGAGGAGCGGAGGTTGCCGCAGCAGCAGCTGCTCGGACGACTCTCCCTCGGTGGTGCCGGATCCGGTGTCCACCATCGCCGTACCTCG
>NC_041383.1:43251454-43253499 GCF_002162155.2 Triticum dicoccoides
ATCCATATCACTTGTCGCTCAAACGGATGTATCTATGCTCAAACGGATGTATCTAGTAGATAGATTTGTTTGAGCGACAAGTAATACAAATCAAAGAAAGTAGAATATTCTTAAAAACATAATCGTAACCATGGAGAAGGCTTATGATGCATGCACCAACAGATGAATTTTGAAGTTTATAATCAATTACACGTTGGAGTAGAAAGGCTCACTGGGTACTAATGGATCATTGCAGTTGTTTAAAAACATACTATGTGTGTTCATTGATCTGGTCATCTCGTCTTAATTATTTCAATAACAGGCAGCGAAGTGTGTTAGAGTATATTTTGGTATATGTGTATTTGGTAGTGTAGGATTCTATCTCTTCCCTACCTTATCTCGACGAGGGTTTCTTGACATGTACATGATATATACTAGCGCATGGAGCTCAACAATCGATTCCACCGATTATCCCCTCTCTAATCATCTTATATGGTATTTGACGCAAGTTCCTAGACCTAGCTCCACCACCGCTTCTGCGCTGAGCCGCCCTAGGGAGGTCGATCTCCATTATCTCTATTGGGGGCTACGCAACCCGTAGCTAGGATTCGTCTGCCGGTCATGTTGATCGGCTGCACTAGAGAGTCTTTTTAGGGTTCGTCCTTTGGTTGTGTTGACCGGCTGTCCTAGAGAGTTTTTTTATCCATTGATCATAGCCTTTTCTCTCTCACTGACTAATTGATCAATGTTTCTTTTCTATTTTACAATCTATGATCAGTTTGCGTCGCCCGCCGCCATTCTTCGATCCTTCACACACCTCTACTCCAACATCGGCTTCAACTGCATTGGCCTCTTCCTCAACTATGCGGCCTGGTGCGGCGCCTGAGCAAAATGCATGCCGTCCACTCGATGCAAAATGGCACATCCCATGCGTGGGTGCGACAGTGTCTTGCATGGCTTGCCTAATATATATTCACCCATTGGGCTCAGTAATACAAAAAAGATTCCACTAATTCTCCCCTCTCTGATCCTCTTACAATGTGCAGTTGTGCACATGGTTACCGTTACCTGCTGCCAAAGCATTCCATGTCTAGGCTGACTTAGTAAATACAGATAGAAAACAGCTTGAGGGACAAAAATATTGTCATCTAGAATGTGTCTATATATGGATATAGGTTGTGGAAGAAGTATTTGGTGCAAGACGACTTGTATTCACCTCATGGGTGCCCATATATAACACATACATTGGTAGTTTTGTCCACGGCTAGTACCCTAATTATAGAATACAGACTTGGGAGATAAGCGGGACAAATACACCTAATACATGGAACAAATACAATCGTCCGTCAAGCTAGGTACAACGTTCATATCTGCTGAAAGTAATTTATTATTGTTATTTTAGTCCATAGATTAAAATGAAGTATTCAGAGCTCGGGAAAAGATGCCAGCCATGAACAAAGGCGTGATGTCCGACCATACTATTTCCAATTTTTGCATGCAACAAAGAGAGACTATCTTCATAGATATTTATTTGACATCATTTCATAGATATTTGGAATAATTTCATAGATGTTTCTTTTTTTTATTCATCTCATATTTAAACACATAATATCATCACACAAGCATATGTCTTTTTAATAGTGTTCTCCAATATTTATACAAACATTCCCATAGATTTTTATGCAGAGAGGGCGGTTTCTGGCTGATATTTTACTAATCATTATAATTAAATGTTTATTTGAAGCACAAAATTATAATTTTTGGGTATTTTCTATTATACTTGCATGGGACACAAGTACGTGGCTGCATTATTCCTCATACGCCAGAAAATCTCTGTCTAAGTCATTGGAATGTGGTCAGTAAAATTGAATTTCAGCATGAGGTGCGAGGCGGCTATGGGCAAAGCAACCCAAGCAACCTCCAATTGGTCAGGTAGTAGCATTAGTGTTCTCATTCAGCCGAAGGTTTAAGCAACTAGGGTACAATACACATGACTAGATAGTAGAAACTTGGCTCCTGCCGATTTTAGTATTGTAAATAACAAATGAAGTGAAGTTTGATGACAG
>NC_041383.1:43254835-43255999 GCF_002162155.2 Triticum dicoccoides
AAATATTAATAGTAGGATGTGAAAGAAAAATCAAATATTAACCCAATCATAAGTACCCAGCACGGTAGTACCTAGTACCTACTAATGTGTACGAGAGATGAGAGGTGCATCACATGGAAAATGTCAGAGGAGCTGGCTAACGATGCTCAATGTTTGAATATCATTTGGTACCTTGTGGGAGCTATGGCTCAAGTATACGTCTCCATGGTACATACTTGCTAGGGGAGTCAGTAGGAGTTAATTAGGAATCAAAATGGTGAGCCACCTAATAATTTGTACTCCCTCTGTCTCAAAATAAGTGTCGCTGATTTAGTATAGCTTTAGCTCGTTTTTTTTAATTGTTTGGATTGCTTACTGCATGTGTCATGTGGTAGTACAGTTTTAGCTTTTAGCTGTACTAAATCAGCGGCACTTATTTTGGAACGGAGAGAGTACTTACTAACAAACTATATTGCCCATTTGGATTATTGTACTTACACTTAGTGTATTCTACGCTCATTGACACTTTGAGGTGCAGGGAATGGAACGCCAGGGTTGACCGCCGGGCCGAAACCATTGGTTGCTGCATAGTCAAGCTGAACTAGTATCACCTAGGCACACATTAACTAGTTCAGCCACTAGGGTTAACCGCCGGGCTAGAAAAATTCATTGCCGCACAGTCAAAGGTAAAGAAATTGTAGCAAATCAGCAATGTTCAATTATGAAATACGTACGCATTACCTAATTATTTTCAGTAGAGTCCAAGTCACCCATCAAACTTGACACACCAGAAACAGGCATATGCATTCATGAACCTTGAGGCTTAGCCACCCTAAGGTGAGTCATGCCGCCACCCTAATGTTGTGACCAATTCAACATCTTAAGATGAAAATAGTGTTTAAAGATGTGAGATGCATATGCCTACCAAGAACAATATGATAGATGTCTGCTACAAAGTTAATCAAGTTGTTTATCTAGTCTATCTTATCCAGAAATAAGAGATGAAACCTCCACCGAGCCTCCTCAGAGCTCAGCGACTCTCGGCCGTCGGATCATTTCCCTTGATGTGTTTTCGTCCGTTGGATCGACATCTGGAGAAAGCTGGGCCATCGGATCAAAAAAATTTACTGCTGGAATGAATAGTTACCGTCTCGTTCGTGCCACCGTGCGTAATTACGCTGCCTC
>NC_041383.1:43257143-43261057 GCF_002162155.2 Triticum dicoccoides
CCCCCCCCCAAGCCCAGTGCTGGATGAGGTCATGGCGTCCCCAAGCTTTTTAGGCTGGCTGCTGCTCCTCTGTCCGTGGCGTCCCAGAGAAGCAAGGTGTGTTGCTGCTACTGCCTACAAATTGCTCCCTACACTGCTTGATGTTACTATTCATCCATCCATAGCGAGAGATGTGTTGCTACTGCCGCTGTAGGTTGACATTTGTGCGCTCTTGCTGCTGTAGATTTGATTATCTGTAGCTTTTTAGGATGCTGCTACTGATGCTGCCGCCTCTATTGTATCCTTTGTATGTTGCTGCTGTTGGATTCTGTCATTCAAAACTACTTCATTGGCATGTCTATTAGTTTGGGTTACTCCTGTTTTAGGTGTTTGTCTTGAGGATTACTCGATGGATTAGTCAAAAGTATTTATCTATTGGTCTGGGTTGGTTCTTGCTTTAGTTCTTTGGGTTGAGGATTAATTACATGGCTGCTTAGCTCTAGAGATTATGCATGTCATAGTTGCAGTTCTTAGATGTTTGATTGAGGCCTGTCAGGCAGAGAGGATGAGATGGGTTGTGCACGGCCTTGTGTTTTTTGAAATTTTCTACCTGAGTTGAGGATGGTGCTTTGGCTTGGATGGAAATGTAGTGGACAATGTGTACCTGCCATGGGTGTTCTGTGAATCATACTGAGATTCCCAAGGGCTGGATTTGTTTGTGTTGGATTGGAGCTTCAGAAGGAGAGGGGAAGGGGCAGTCAGTAGTTGTTTAGATGGTGTTACTCTTGATTTGTTTTTATTAGTCCTACCTTGGTTATTTATCTTAGGGAGTTTTTCTAGGGAGGCTTTGGATTGTATCCTTCGATCCTGATCCCTGAATGATGTAGCTGCAATTGTGTCTTGCAGGTTGCATATCAAGCAGGCTTTGTCTGGAATAATATTTGCTGATAAGGAGGATCCTGGACTAGAGTGGGTGGAGTACAAATCAAAGAGACCAACATGTTCACTATCGATAAATATCAGCAGGTGGACTTAATTCGTGGACATTTATTTTGTTTTGCCTCCGAGGTTCGAGCATTTCTAAGGGGTTATATTGTTAGTGCACATATTGGATTCTTTCCGAGAAGGAATTTGCATTGAGATATCACTCCAGTAGAATGCTGGAGACTGTCCTTCGAGCCGTTGTGCTCGGAGAAGATGACACCGGTGAATAATCCCCCAAGTAAACAATATTAGGATTCCACTATCTTAGGCGTTTACTTGCATCATGATGTCCTCATAGTAAGATTACCATATATGTTTTGACTTCAACAGAAACTTGAACATTCCTTCACGGAAACCATCCATTGTATGTGAGAATTGTATTTACTCTCTTGATGGCAATGATTCAGTCAGAGCTTTCCACACAATGGACCCAAAGGGGGTATTCGACACATTTATTGTTTTTCATGAAAATCAAGGGAAAGTAGTACCACTCACCGGCTCTTCAACTTATGATCCTGAGGTGAGTTCTCATGGTCAAGTGTTGTAATCTTGGTATCGATGTACTCACGACAGGTTCATTCTAAGATATACCATTTTTCCTTTGTCACTAGATTCCCACCAACGATAGGATAAATGTGTGACCAAGAGGAGCGGATTGTATGGAGCAACGCTTGATGAGGCTGATACAGTTGTCCTTGAAATGGACAACAATGGTCATCTGATTCAGGTATATTTCAGTCTATGGTAGAGGTAATTCCAACAAATGCTTTAGAAAAGTGAGTCTAAATAACTATGGTTGTGCTTGTAGCTAATGCATTTCAAGAGTAGCGTGGCGTGCGTGGATTGGTGGCTTAACTTCAATCATGCCGACATCGAAACCCTTGTGTTTTATCTAAACTTTTTGGGCATTGTTTGTTGCTTGTTAAAGTTTAAATCAGTAGACATTTACTATCTGATGATTCAATATCAGGCCTATCAATCACGCGACTTGCCTGCTAAGTTGATATAATATATGAGTATTTTTTTGGCACATATATTTGTTCTGCTATGTTTGAGACATGTATAATTTATCTCAACTGTGTTATAATTTATCTATTTTATTCTGTACAAATTAGGCCAATATCGGTGTTAGTTCATACTTGCTTCTAAGCTTAGTTTGTAGAGCTAATGTCTGACTATCTCTCTGGGTTCTGACTATATCTTCCTGAGATCATTTCTCTTATTTGCTTCTACAGATTTGAGTCAATTATTGAAATATTTTGTACAGATATGTGTATGTACCTGTTCATTTGTGATGATGACAATGGGATCAATTTTGTTTCTGTCAAAAGGAGAGGTAACTATTTTTAATCCTTATGCCTGTAGTCAGTTTGACAACTACAAATTGGATATAGATAATTTAAGTAATCTTAGATGCAAAGAGAAAGCTTTCATTCTGCAAGCTACAAAATTGTCCGTTGTATTTTATCACAAAGTAGGAGAGAGAACTATTATTCAAACACACCAAGACACATTATTATCCATGTTACATATTTGCCCGAACATCCATACATGTTGGCTACCAATTCTTCACCATAAATCCAGAAGAGAACTAGCATAACAATTGGAGCTTTGTCCTGCAGTTTATTTAAAGCTACAAACTCCGAGCTACAGCCTGGAAGACAGGTTTTTGGGGTTGAGCTTAGCATGCATAGTTGATGCAGAATGCAACTATAACCGGCGCAGCGGAGCGCGCCTTACCCATAATTCTGCTTATTGTGGTTGTCGTTCTTCGAATCAAAAGGTTATCCAGTCGGTTCCCAGTTCTGCTTATTATGGTCCTTGCTTAGCCATATAATCACATGCTAGATAGGTCACATGGTTGATTAGAAAAGAGCATTGAGGGTCTATGCTTATTGTGATTGTAGTTCTTCAAACCAAAATGTCATTATTGGTTGCTAGATTAATTTGGTTATCCAGTCGGCTCCCAATTTCCAGTTTCTTATTATATGAGGAATTGGTGTTTTACTCTTAATTATTTTGTTTAGTTTTTTTTCTGATTCTTTGCTTGTTGTGTTTTCGATTGGGAGCTCTCACTAGTAGAAAAGGGGCCAATTGTCCAGGCCGGTCCAGCCCATTAGTCCCGGTTCAAACCAGAACCGGGACGAATGGGGGCATTGGACCCGGTTCGTGAGCCCCGGGGGCCGGCCGGGCCATGTGGGCCATTGGTCCCGGTTCGTCTGGACCTTTTGGTCCCGGTTGGAGGGACGAACCGGGACGAATGGTCCTCGCTCCTGGCCCACCACCATTGATCCCGGTTGGTGGCATGAACCGGGACCAAAGGCTGCCCTTTAGTCCCGGTTCATGCCACCAACCGGGACTAAAGGGTTGGTCATCGTTGCGGTCACAGTTTAGTCCCACCTCGCCAACCGAAGGGGAATCAGACCGGTTTATAAGCCCATCCCTCTCTTCCTTGTTGAGCTCCTCTCAAAATGAAAATAGATACCCTTATACAGGGAATTTAACCTAAATTCATACCGAATTTCTCTGAAGTTAGTAGAAATTTATTATGAATTTAGGTTAAATTTTCTCTATAAGCGCATCTATGCTCATTTCTGAGTAGTTTTTTATATAGTTTTTTTTTCTTTTCTGCTATATTTATTCTTTTCTTTTTATTTCTAAGTTGTAATAAGTCATTAAAAATAAGCATCTATCCTCATTTTTTAGTAAAGTTAATCACAACTATTTTTTCTTCTACTTATTTCTGAATTGTAATAAGTCATTAAAAATGAGCATCTATGCTCATTTTTTTAGTAAACTTAATCACAACTATTTTTGCTTCTATTTATTTCTGAGTAGTTTTCAATATAGTTTTTTTTATTTTCTGCTATATTTATTTTTTATTTTTATTTATGAGTTGTAATAAGTCATTAAAAATAAGCATCTATGCTCATTTTTTAGTAAAGTTAATC
>NC_041383.1:43261067-43261846 GCF_002162155.2 Triticum dicoccoides
TTTCTTTTCTGCTATATTTATTTTTTTCTTTTTATTTCTTAGTTGTAATAAGTCATTAAAAATAAGCATCTATGCTCATTTTTTAGTAAAGTTAATCACAACTATTTTTTCTTCTATTTATTTCTGAATTGTAATAATTCATTAAAAATAAGCATCTATGCTCATTTTTTAGTAAAGTTAATCACAACTATTTTTGCTTCTATTTATTTCCGAGTAGTTTTTTATATAGTTTTTTTTTCTTTTCTGCTATATTTATTTTTTTTCTTTTTATTTCTGAGTTGTAATAAGTCATTAAAAATAAAAAGAGGCGCAATGCTCGTTAATTTGCTTCAAGCCTTTCGGAATAGTATCAACTGCACTGCACATAGCTCTGTGCAGTCTACCTTATTCCTCAAGGCTTGAAGCTAACCAACGTGCAGGTGAGCATTGAGCCTCTTCTTCATCGTCTCTGCACTCAGGGCTTATAAAGAGCTGCGAGTGCCTCTCGCTTGGCGAGGTGGGACTAAAAAATAGCTGCAGAAAGAATCAACTAAAAAACAGCTGCAGAAAATAAAAAATTAAACGGGTCCATTGGTCCCGGTTTGTGGCAACAACCGGTACCAATGCCCCTCTTTGGTACCCGTTGGTGGCACCAACCGGGACCAATGCCCCTCTTTTGTCCCGGTTCGAGCCACCAACCGGGACCAAAGGTCTTCGTTTCCCGCCCTTTGGTCTGCCGAAAAGAGGCCTTTGGTCCCGATTGGTGGCTCAAACCGAGACAAAAGAGGTGCATTGGTTCC
>NC_041383.1:43262656-43286993 GCF_002162155.2 Triticum dicoccoides
CCCGACGTCGCCGCCCGCCCCGACGTCGCCGCCCGCCCTGCCGCACCTCGTCGTCGCCGCCCACCCTGCTGCACCTCGCCGTCGCCGTCGCCGTCGCCGGCCGTGAGCAACTTTCTTTTATTTTTGTTAGATTTTTTTTAGTTTTTTTGTATAGTTCATAGATTTTTTTGTTAGATTAGATTTGTAGTAATTTAGATATGTAGTTCATATTGTGTAATTTAGATTGTGTAATTAATTTGTTCATATTATGTTAGATTTTTTTTGTT
Organism: Triticum dicoccoides; assembly: GCF_002162155.2. Lineage (NCBI taxonomy): Eukaryota > Viridiplantae > Streptophyta > Magnoliopsida > Poales > Poaceae > Triticum > Triticum dicoccoides. The sequence goes on from NC_041383.1 coordinate 43,262,923, forward strand.
AGTACATTTTTTTGTTAGATTTTTTTTGTTAGTACATTTTTTTGTTAGATTAGATGTGTAGATCTTTTTTTTAGATTAGATGTGGTGTAATTTAGATATGTAGTTCATATTGTGTAATTTAGATTGTGTAATTAATATGTAGTTCATATTTTTAATAAGTACTTCATATATATATAGTTGAACTAGCTAGTTGATTTAATAAACTAATTTATTTTACTATATATAGAAGTACTTTGTTTTTAGTAAGTAGTACTTTATTTATTTATCGTAAGTGCTTAATTAGTAGTTGAACTAGATAGTTGATTTAATTAATAAAACTACTTTATTTAACTATATATAGAAGTAGTTACCGCATCGACGTCGGCGATGCCTATCCCGCATCCTCGTCGTCGTCGACTCGGCGGTGGAGGCTTGCTTGATCAGGGCCATGTTCGGGACTGGGCTCCCGCCAGGCTGGTATTGGGAGGTGCTAACTTTTGGGGGACGTAGGTTGGTGAGGAGGCAGCCCGTTGTTGACCCGATCCTTGTTTGGTGGCGGTCGCGTTGGCCAGTGACGGTGCCGAGGCTTCTGGACACCGCTGAGGTGGTACGTCACCGTGTCAGCGAGGAGGACGAGCACGTCCGTCGCTACATGGTTGCATTGGAGGGCAGGTTCGACAATACCTGACAGGTTCTTCTGGGATCTCACTGGAGCTATGATCCTGTGATGGTTCCTTATCTTTGGGTGTCCACCGCCCGCGTCGATACCCGTCGGGCGCTACGGTTCTAGTTGTATTAGTGATGCTATATTAGTGATAATATTCGACGATGTACGGACACCAAGAGATGATGTACTTTTGCTTATAATTATTGAATGCATGCTAATTTGAATACTACTTTATTTTATGATTTGGTTTTGCTTATTGAATGTTCATATTGGATAAGTTCTCCTTCATTCCCGTGTGCTAGACAATTTGGTGTAATAATGCACTTGGGAATGAAAGGAGGAGCTACGAACATCACCGATAGTCAATCCGTGATTAATAATCTAGTTTAATATTTGAATTATGAACATAGGCCGAAAATGTCGTACTCGGACGACGAAAACCGCCCGGGGGAGTGCGACTGGTGCCACGACGACCGAGGTATCTGCGACAGGTTCATTGAGCTGGACGAAGATCGTCGCTTCAGCATTAAGCTCGAGGAGACCTTCGATGTTCATACGGTACGCAACCGACGATATTTATTCATGACTTCAACTATTTAATTTAATCATGACAATTCGACTATTTTAATCATGAGAATATTTTTATCTTTTCCAATTCGACTAGTTTATCCCATGCTTTGCAAGACGCTATATCTTGGAGAGGATGGGTTTTGAAGACCATGAAAGTTTTGAAACCAAAAAAATTATCCTAAGTACCCATCATGATGTGGATTTTCAAGTAAAGCTGTACAATGCTCAGAGTGTAACCCATTTTGGTTGCAAAAATTGGGAAGCACATTGCAAGATGTATGGTCTTGATGAGGGTATGCTTGTCACCATGGATCTTGGTGATCCTACAATCGAGCAAGAGAGACCTTCGATTTGGGTCCTAGTGGATACACCTCCAATTCTTCCCCCATGTGAGCTTAACATAGTTATTAAGTAATTTATATTGTTTATTTCAAAATAGTTGACAACCTACTCCATTGACAGCTTATTTTCATTCTTCAAAGAATGTGCGGAAGATGGTAGACAGAACCTACTACACCGAAGGCTCCGAGTTAACTTATCAGGAGAAAAATCATCTGGTCGCATTTTGTACAGATCTTGAGAATTACAATATCTACAATCAAACTCCTCAACATTATGGTCAATACGTGCCACTAGTGCACGTGTTGAACTACGGTAACTACCATGGAGATACCCTGGTAAGATTATTTTTTACTATTACAATATCCATGCATCTTTTTGCACACTTCTAAAACTAGTACATCATTGCTAACAACGGAGTTATTATTATGTTTTTCAACAGATAATCCCGAATGATTGTGTGCCTCATCTGATGTATACGCATGGTAGCCTTCATGTTTTGAACATACAACCAAGTCGTCCTACGAATCTCAACTGTCCATACCGGGTTTCTCAAAGAAGTGGAGACATAACAATCAAAGAATGGAAAAAATGTATGGACAGTCGTAAGGAGCTTCTTGGAAGCAAAAAGCAGCGAAGGGCAAGAATCGGAGACAGGATGATCGCCATTCTTCATAATGGAGAGTCAGGGTCTATATTGTTTTATGCTATTTTACCTTAAGGGTGTTTAGGTCCCTACCTGATACTGATGATCATGTGCTAAGAACAATTACGTAGGGTTGGGTTCGATGACTATGAGGATGATGATCGTATGACTTATTTATTAATAATGAGTAGAAGTTGTATGATGATGCATGATTAGTAGGACTTGTTATTATATATGATGATGTATGATGCGAGCATGCATGAGCATGTTATATCAGCGGGTGAAATGAACATAGCAGCAGCGTTGATAAACCAAGGACGAAGATATAAGAGAGGACACTTCTCTCTATTAGCTAGCTAATAACAACCTAAAAATAACCCCAAAATCCCTAAAGCAGCCACTTTTGTAAAAAAAACATGGATTTTTGGTCCCGGTTGGTGCCACCAACCGGGACCAAAGGCCCCCCTGACTGGGCTCGGCGGACCGGCCACGTGGAGGCACATCTGTCCCAGTTCGTGTTTGAACCGGGACTAATGGGTGGGGGTATTTGTAACGACCCATTAGTCCCGGTTCATGAACCGGGACTAAAGGCCCTTACAAACCGGGACTAATTGGTGTTTTTCTACTAGTGTCTCCACTGGGAAGATACCTCCACGCCCAACCACCTCTTCAGTGCCACATCCCAGTCAGCGCATGAGGCGGCGTAATTGGCGTCATCGTCCAGCGAGAGCACGGACACAGCATAACCCTTGCTCGTTCATGTGTGTGATGTCGAGCATGACCGCGATGATGGGCGTCGTCGCCGTTGGCGTCAGGAGCGCAAGTCGCTGCTCACGCCGCTGCTCCACTGGGGTCACCATGGTGTGCGGTCATTGTAATCGCGTTGCGCGTGCGCTCAGGTAATGCATCCCAGGTTCCACTCTCTCATAGATGTCCATATATACACAGTTCTGATCTCCTTTTTTCTGTTGCTCCATACAACATACAACAGAGTCGTTGATGTGGTGAGAGCTCGGTGTCGTGTCTGTCGGCTGAGCGGCAAGCCGGAGCTGCAAGTCTCTGAACATTTTGGTGCTACTGTGAGGATCTCATGTCTCTCACTCTGTGTATCTCTCATCAACCCTTTCTTATACTATCATGTTTTAATATATTTGTGCAAAGGGTTTGTGTGAGGCGGTCCCCGTGAAGTACAGTGACAAGGCAGATGGATTACGCCACTTATTAGTATGCTTAGTGGTTATGGCTCCATATTTGGCTCTTTTTATTATGTTCCTGTTCTTATTACCTCCTCTTATGTGTTCTCACTTTTGGTATCGAACTTCATGTTGAATGACTATCTTTTGTGATCGTATGAATGCATCGAGCTTTGATCCTGCCTTATAACTAATGTTGATCTTGTGCTACATTGTGTTTTACTTTGATCACAATTGAATGTTTCTTTACTTTACTGTTAACATGTATAAGTGCAAATGCTATATGTGGGTTCCTACTGACATATTGTTACGTGCTTCGGCAAAATGCTTGGACCGGCACCCTCGCGCCAGTGCGCGATCCTGATCTAGTATTTACTAATTGGAGGCACCATACGAGTTGCCATGTTAATTCTAGAAAGACGCCTAAAAGTAACCGTATCACCTCAATTGTACGGTCAAGATCTAAAAGGGTCCACGGAATTTTATTTGTCGACAATCCCACTCTAACAAGGAAAAGAAAAGGTCCGCGGTGTTTTTATTTGCACAAAGTTTCTTTATAGCTCGTCCTACGCGGTGCCCCTTATCTGTGCCGTTGGTCGCGGTATCGAGATGTGTGCTAGCACAGTATTATCACAGCAGCCACAGAGTGATTAGTCTAAAAAACGAAGGCCATCTGGATCAAATGATTATTAAGATGGAGCAAATGAGATGGGGTTAACAAAGCGCTGACCATCTGGATCGTGCTCGTTTGCTACATGGGTGCCTTGAAGGATAAGAGTCAAAGCAAAAGTAATATAATGAGGAGGTGAGTGGGCCAAGACAGCGGTAGGCGCACGTCAATTCATGTGGTGAACAGTGGCCTAACAAGGCCTGCCCAGATTTAGAAATTCGTAGACTTTTGCAGAAGATTAAGAATTAAGCATCTAGAGCCAAGTGTTGTGTGCACATATCTCAAAAAAATATGGGTGTGAATGAAAGGCTGAGATAGAGGGTACCGCGTAGCCCCAGCTACGAAAAACTGCTCCCTTTTATTTGTCTGCTAGAGTCCCGCTCTAACAAGGAGAAACAAGGGTTTGAGTTTTATTTTTCTAGAGTCCCACACGGCCAAGGAAAACCAAAATCTCAAGCCAATGCGAGCACGAGGCTGCGCTTAACTACTCCATCTAACACCGTCCTCTAACAATATGCCATCGTGGCTGTAGACAATGTAGACTGCACAACAGAAAAGGGAACCTGCACCGATCCTATTTGATTGATTTTCAGATTCACTATGAATAAGTGGGATTGGATGTCTATATGCGTGTTGCTCAGCGTTTTAAATCTAGATACGTTAACCACTACTAGCAGCGGCAGGCATGGAGTTCCAGGACACAGCCTTCACCATCCTTCCAGCTTGTTCCGCCTTTTCTCCTACTCCATCTATGCCACGTCAGCGGCGGCGTGGTGGTTGCCTCAGCGCATTAGTTGCCGTGGGCATTCTCCTCAGAGCAGTAGGACATGCAGTTCCAGATCCGATGGAGACGTCCAGTTGGAGCCTAGCCAGAAGAACCTCTCGCGCATGCGAGCCGAGAGGAAAAGAGTTAGAGCGCAGCAGGCCAAGCGAACGTCGTAACTGATTGTATCGGGTACGCACATGAACAAGCGTGCAGACTATCTCCATGGAAGGTTTTGGTTAACAAGAGTCCCGGCAGCCTATAGGAACAGAACTACAGAGGAGACATGAACAAATGCTAGAGTGGACGTGCTCCAAGTACACATGTGTACCTGCGGAAAATGCCAATGGCGCTCGAGCTCCAGAGAGAACGATATTTAAAAAATAAATCAAAAGTCATATTTCAAAGTTTCAAAAAAAAAAAGAATAAAGTTCCATGGAGACATATATGTTTTCCGCACGAACGTGTGAAAAATAATTTGATTGTTTTTGCGGTTTGTAGGGTGTACAAAAAACAAAAATCCCACCCAACAACAAAAAAAGTCGGCCCATCTTAGAAATACGTTTTTGCCTTTTTTTTCTGTACGCCACTTATGAAAGTATATGGTTACGAATTTTCGCACATATGTAATATGTGTGTGTGTGATTGTTCACAAGAATTTTCAAAATTTGACACGCTGTAGAAATTTGGTTTTTGAAAACGACCTCCCCGTAGCTTGGTCCCAGAAATGTTGTGCGCCTGTGTACGTGTCCATACGCTGCAGAATTAATGTCTTCATGTCAGTGAAAGATTTTCCAGTCAAGTTAGTACCACTGGAATGCATGTAGTTGTCTTCAAAACATATGTAACCCACATTAAAAAAACATTCATTTATTTTGACAGATTTGAAACCATATGGAGTTTTAGTTAAATTAACTACTTCTCTGTTTTACAAAAGTTAGCATGTGCGCTGCACGGGTTATGAAAAGTCAGATGTGTAACAGAAGAACTAGATGATAGGCTTACTAACTGTGCACCTATAATTCAAGTTACTTTCTTTTTACCTACAAAAAGAATTGTTTGTTTGGCATCGATTAATATATTCCAAGGTACGTGGAAAAATGTAATTTGAGACATCTAATTTGTGGACATATTGTAGCAACGGATGGGTTTTACATGGAGAAAAGAAAGTAGGTCTGCACTTAGGCTCTAACTCCTCGGCTACTTCACAAGTATTTTTTGATGGGAAGTCAGCTCAAACGGGATAATTCGCTGTCAAACTCGTTTCTACCATAGTCATAATTCCAGCATTTCCTTGGTTCATCTAATTACGGTAAGCTAAGACAGAATGAAGGCTTCTATTTGTTTTCCTTCTTCATTCGTCCCTGGCCTCTCACTAACAAAAATTAAATAAATACAAGATATATCTGACCTTAATCTCGAAAAATTAAAAGATGCATTTATATTCCAATGTTGTTCATCAGTCCAATGTATAATAGTGTAGATTAATGAACAACATAGTTGCATATGGCTCCACTTTTTATAATAGAATCAAGGAAATATTTTTAAAATAAATATTTCAACAGGGAAAAAATATTACATAAAATTAATTTGCATGAGGTCATAAAATATGCTAGCCTGTACAGAGGGAGTACCTACTAATATTAATACTACTTGATATATATATATATATATATATATATATATAAAATATATATACATATATACATATATATATATATAGGGATTGACTATTCGTCACCCTGAGTGAGGAATAGTTATTCTTCACCCCCACTATTTTACCACCAATGCATTGTAATTTTACGTTTCGTAAGTTTTGTCTTATTTCTGACGTAAAAAGAGATCGTAAGAAAACATACAATTGCCGTAAAAAATATTTTATGTGATGTAAAATTACAAATGTAAAAACATAGTGTAAAATATACATGAACTCCAAATTTTCTTGTGTTATTACCTATATTTTTTTTTCTTATACCAAATTTTACGTAGTGAATCAATTGGAATGTAACTATTTGAACTCCAAACATAATTTAATTATGAAGTGACTGTAAGATTACCTCGGGTGAAGAATAACTTATTCTGCACCTTGGGTGATACTATTCGTCACTCAGGGTGCAGAATAAGTTATTCTTCACCTGAGGTAATCTTACGATCGCTTCCTAAATAAATTACGTTTGAAATTCAAATAGTTACATTCTTATTGATTCACTACGTCAAATTTGGCATAAGAAAATAAAAATGTAGGTCATAAGACAAGAAAATTTGTAGTTTATGTATATTTTACACTATGTTTTTACGTTTGTAAATTTACATAACATAAAATATTTTTTACGGCGACTATATGTTTTGTTACAGTCTCTTTTTACATCAGAAATAAGAAAAAATTTACGGAACGTAAAATTACGGTGCATTGATGGTAAAATAGAGGGGGGTGAAGAATAACTATTCATCACCCAGGGTGACGAATAGTCAATCCCTATATACACACTAATAAAACAAGGTGTATTTCGCCAATTTTTTCATCCGTTCACCACCGGAAAGAATTTTTTTCTACCTGAGGTGGTACTAAATTCTTATGCGCTTGTCGGCTAGAAAATTAAATTCTGTACGTGGCCCGAGCGCTGTGGCCCAGCAAAGCCAGCCCACCTAATTTTCTAACCACGCCGCTTGGACATTCTATTTTCGTCACAGGGCGATAAATAGTCAAAGTTTCGCACAGAACAATAAATAATGGGCTGGCCCATTTTCCTTTTTTATGTGTATTACTTATATTTTTATTTTTATTTTAGAATTTATTTAAAAAATCATAAATAAATAATTTTTTTAGGAAATGTTCAGAATTCCAAAATTTTGTTGCTATTTTGAAAAATAGTCGGAACTTGCAAAAAGTTGCCCATTTTTTAATTTTTTATTGTTTTTCAAAATTATTAGAGAATTCTAAAAATTAAAATTTCCTTTTAAAAAATGCTCCAACTTTGAAAAATATTCATGTTCTAGTGAAATTTTCAATATTAGAAATAATGTTCATGTATAAAAGATACACATTTTCTAAAAATCTTTTGAATTTTCAACACATGTTCCCGTTTTAGAAAATGTTCACAAATGGAAATAATGTTCATATTTTTATAAAAATGTTGGTGTTTTCATAAAATGTTTGTGAATTTTAAAAGATGTTCCTTTTCATGTTTTATTCGTTTTTTTTTTGAAAGTGTACATAATTTAAAAAAAATGTTCAGGATTTAAAAAAGTGTTCATGTTTCCTAGAATATGTAGAAACTTCATACCTTAAAATCCCCTCAATTGAAATTATTGAAAGAAAGAGTAGATTGAATAACTCATGGGCTTTTGTCTGGCGTACGATGACATAACAAAACTCTTAAATGCCCTTGATCAATGAATGAAAAAAATAGCGGATTGATTTCTTCACACGCGGCGAAACCGAGAAGCTAATTTTTTTTTCATGTGCACACAAGGTTTTGCCCGCACATATAATTCTCACTGACTATAAATGCATACTATTTTATCTCCTGTTGCAACGCACGGGCATGTGTGCTAGTAGAGTTTTATTAGTTTTTCATCCTGGCTTGTTGTGTGTTGTTAGAAATATAAATGTGCTCGACGTATACCATAGATACCTCTCGCTCCTAGCCTCTCCTAGAAGCACATCGCCTATTGCGCAAGTACTGGGGCAGGTCCACTAAAACGGCGAGAGCGTGCACGTCTCCTCCCAGGGAGCAACGCTCTTCACCTAGAAAAAAGCGGGCACCATGCTATTTCCTTCCTTCTTATTTCTTCCAATTTATTTTACTTTATGTTCGTTTGCCTCTATTCTTTTGAGTAAAATGCACGAATAACGTCTTTGAAAAAAAATGTTCACGATGTCAAAAAATATTCAAGGATACAAAAATGTTCATATGTATGTCATAAAATGTTATAGTATGCCAAATAAGTTCTTATACGTGTATTAATAAAACATTTATCCTATATTTACAATTCTCATCAATATTTAAATTTTCTCATCGTGTATGAAAAAGTAGTCATCGTGTATTTAAAATTTTGTTCATTATCTATTTTAAAAACGTTCATCAAGTAGTTGGAAAAATGTTCAGAATATAATTCAAGAATTTTTATCATGTATTGTTTTCAAATTGTATTCGATGAAATGTTTATGTAACTAGAGTAATTGTTCAAACTTTATTTGAGGAAATGTTCTTGAACTACAAAAAGTGCTCACATGTTACGAAATGTTCATAATTTAACTAAAACAATTTTATGTTCCAAAACATGTTCATCGTGGAATACACAAATGTGACCATATATATAGAATTTTTATCGTGTATTTTTAGGAATGTGATTAAAAAATTAATAGATGATGAACATTTTCTAATTACATCATGAACATATTATAATATGTGATGATTTTTTTTTAACATGTGATGACTACATTTTATACACGATGAACCTTTTTGAAAAACATGATGCATAGTTTTAATACAACATGATTAGTTTTTAATACAAGATGATCCACTTTATTAACCATAATGAACATAGTTTAGTAAATGATGAATATATATTTTAAAATACATGAAGAATTTTTAATGCAATGATGAATTGTTTATTAAAACAACACAAATATTTCTAGAAAAAATATGTGCATTTCTTACATCCATGGTAAAGCAGAAAAAGGACAATAGGAAAATGTGTATAATAAGAAAGAAAAGTAGAAATAACAAAAGGGGAACAAAAGATGCAATATAAAAAATGAACATTTTATTTCATAAAATGGAAACAATTCATATAATTAAGATTTTTTAATGGTCATCAACTTTTAAAAAATAGAACAAACGTGAAAAACATGATAAGAACGAGGAAACAAAAATAATAATAGAACAAAAACCTAAAAAGATAAAATAAAATATAAATAAATAGGAAAGTAGATAATAAAAATGCAAACAGAAAAAGAATCATTGAAAAACAATCCAAAGGTAGGAAAATCAACTCACTAAAAAAATACAAACTAGATTGCCAAAAGAACAAACAAAGGAATGGGGAAAACCGGCCGAGCACTTTTATTGGGCTCAGCCCATTGTATTTAAAAATGGCATGTGAGATAAAAAATGCTCATCAAGGAATCTAAAAAAACGTAAATTTGAAAACTAGTCATTACCAAAATGTGGTATTTTAAAATTATTACTCCGTCCAGTCCATATTAATTGTCGCAGTTTTTGTACATCTTTTTACTAAAGTTGTACTAATCTGTGACAATTAATTTGGATCGAAGGGAATACATATTTTTAAAATATCCATGAATATAAAGCCTATTCAAGAATTTTAAGAAAAAATAAAAACAAAAAAGTGAAAACCCATAAAAATAAATGTAAAAAAACTGAGAGGAAGAAAAATGAACAAAATAAAATAATAAAAACGGAAAACTTAAGAAATCCACAGAAGAAACTAGAAGACAAAAATAAAAACCGACAAAAGCCCATATATAGTTATGTCGGTCCATGTGCACTGCAGGGGGCGCACATTGCTTGACACGTTAGTTCATGATCTGGGATGCATTTCATTGCTTTTCAGTGAACAATGCTTTATGTTGTTGATTTCGAACGAGCTATGGTGTTGCTTTCAGTAGAATTTGTGAACCATGTGTGTTTTAAATTTAAATTCACGAACTGACATTTTGAAATACTATTGGAAGGTATGCTTTCAAACCATCAATATTTAGTTAAATATGTCATCTAAATGATGCTCACATGAGGTTTACATATTCAATAAGATGAGAGAAATAGCAAACAAAAAGATGTTTACAGGAAACTAAGTTTGAAAGTAAGTTAGAATGCAGACTCGAAAAAGTTGGGACTTTTCGGACTTAAGTTTGGGGGATTGCTTAAAATAAAATGTCAGTCCCACTGCGTATGCTTCTGTCTTGAGAAACTCAGCACATGCTCTATTGATGTGTTTATCTTCAGCGATCAAGCTTAAATAGGAGACTGGCGCTCACAATTCAGATTAGAAATAGATGCTTGCTAAATCAAGATGTCAGCTTATTTTCACCAAAGATGCATCCTGGTAGTGGCCACATAAAACCCTTGTCAAGTTACTATACAGATCACCACCAACAGTGCGACAATAGAAATCACTGAGCTAACGATTTACCAATGCCTGATCCTCTTTTCTGCTTGCTTACACTGGGGAAGAGGTTACACATTTGACTGCAAATGTTGCCGGGTGCCTAAAGATCTTTCCAGGTCTTTTGGGGCTATATATCACAACTATTTCTTGTCTGTATATTGGCGATTAAACTCCACTTGTCGATTGCTCACTCAGATAAAAATAGCAGCTCCCGTCACCTGAGCTTTAAGACATTGAAACAACTTCAATAGCTCCAAAACATAGCGAATTTGCAGCTGAATAGATCACAATGACCATACTAAATAAAGATGATTCGGGATACATAAGCGGCAAAAACAGTGATAAGCGAAAGACAGAGTGGACTTTCGAAGGAACACTACAACATATTCGTATAATACGAAACACAGCATTGTCTAAGCTATAAAATTATGGAGATGTCCATTGCTTCCACAACCAACCAGGCACATATTTAGCACGAGGTTTGTGATGTAACATCACGGAATCAACTTGCTAGAGGAGTGACATGACCTATAAAGATACCGGCTGCTTCCCAAACATAATTCGGCAACAATCAGCTCTAAGTATCAGCAGTCTTCTACTGGATAAATGATGCTACACAACTACTAACGAACCATACAACAATTCATCATTGTAGATCAGGTCAAACGGATCGGCATGTGATACATCCATTTTGCATCATGTTTTTATATTGATATTTATTGCTTTATGGTCTGCTATTACACATTATATCACACTACTTATGCCTTTTCTCTCTTATTTTATAAGGTTTACATGAAGAGGGACAGTGGCGAATCTAGCATGAAATTGAAGGGTAGGCTCAAACATCATGTTTCTATGTCTAATTAGCAAATGCATTGCGATTTACATGTTAAACACCCCAGGAAAATTGTCAAGTAATATGTTTAGCTGAAATATGACATTTGGAGGGTAGCCTAATGGAATCGCCACTGAAGAGGGACAATGCCGGCAGCTGGAATTCTAGACTCGAAAAGGAGCAAATATTAGAGACCTATTCTGCACAACTCCAAAAGTCCTGAAACTTCACGAAGAGTCATTTTGGAATAAATAAAAAATATTGGGCGAAGAAAGAACCAGAGGGAGGCCACCAGCCAGCCACAAGGGTGGAGGGTCTCGCCCTACCCCCTGGGTGCGCCCCCCGTCCTTGTGGGCCCCCTGGCAGGCCCCCGACGCCCATCTTCTGCTATATGGTGTGTTTTGACCTGCAAAAAATATCGGAAGGAAGCTTTCAGGACGAAGCGCCGCCGTCTCGAGGCGGAACCTGGGCAAAACCAATCTAGGGCTCCGGTGGAGCTGTTCTGTTTGCCATCAAGGCAATATCGATGTCATAGTAGCCACAAGTGATGAACAAGATCCCACTTCTGATAGCACATTGCCCAGAGGCGAAAAGTTTCCATCATACACATCTTCTCCATTGCCATCGACCCGTCCAGCCCCCATAATCAACCTCCGATCGCCATAAATGTCACCTCCACAACATACACTAAGCTTAACATGTGGATGCGCCTTGGTGCACATGAATATACATGTCAATCATTTGAAAAAATTCAACGTACTAATTAAATTCTATTGTATAAGCAACTTAATTAACTCAAAAGACCACATCAATCGTATTGATCTAGCATGCATACACGTACATCAGGCGTGTTTGCATACTATTTCTGACTTAAGACATTGAACTGATAAATCCGGTTGCGCAAAATTTGAAAATGACTTTAAACTGGCATGACTCCACCTTGCGGTGGTTAAGCCACCGGTTCATGCATGCACCATATATATGCATGTTTCTGTCACCTGGTGTTACAAGTTTGATGGATGGCTTTTGGACCCTATCGAAAAACGTCTTAGCGATTAGATTAGCTAGTGTGTACAGAGTACACATTGCATAATTGAATATTGCCAACTTGCTACACTTGTTTCTTTTGACTATGTAGCAGCCAATTGTTACGGCCTGGCGGTTAACCCCGGTGGTCACATTCCCTGCACCCCGAAGTGTCAACTAGCGTAAAAGACATCAAGTGTAAGTAAAATACTATGAATGGGTAATACTATACTTGCTTAGCACAAATTCTTAGGTGTCCCCGACAGATATGATCACTAATTATAGGCCTAGAGACTCAAAACAAGTATGTACAGATGAAGACATATACACAGACCATAGCTCCAAAGTTAACAAAATGATATTCAAAGTTTGGGAGTTCAGGATCTCGTTTTGACATTTCCCATTTGATGCAATGCACCTCTCCTGCATTGTATGCATTAGCAGGTAGGAGTACTACCGTACAGACTACTAGGTAGTTAATTGGATTGGGTTAATATTTGATTTGCCGTCGCATCCTACGATTAATATTGTATCTTCGCAAACATCTTATAGGTAAGGATAGAACCTTCCTCGCAACTCCAAGGTAGAACATTTCAACCTGGGAAAAGGTATGTATTTTCACGTGTTTTGAGAATTTGCCCATCCCGGCTACGGCGTTTGAGAATTTGCTCTGGGCCATCAATTTCACGTGTTCCATGATACTAACGCGGACCACACCACAGCCAGACATAGAGGATAACCATCTATAACACAATACATATCCGTACATGACATCAGAGAAATACACAAGCATGTGGTAAGACAGCCAAGCCGCTAGCGTGACACACATAGACCCATGTGAAATTGTGTGTGTGAACCGTTACAACAATCAGGGCCGGGCCGGCAAAATCCGGGGCCTGTGCAAAACTAAAAAGTGGGGCCCTATCCTACAAAAAATGTACTAACAAGAAATTATAGTATATATATCTCACAGAAAAAAATTGTAATGTATATAATATAATGTCTTACATAACAATTGGACATATAAAAAAGTCGTACCTATCCAACTCCTGGTTGCTATTTATTCGAACATCCTCTTTCTTTTAGTATTCTTTATGAGTAGAAACCGAAGTTAATACCTATATAAGAAGTACAATTTGAATATATTGGTTCAAAGAGGCGTACAACTAGTGAACACATTCGAGTTTGAGCTAACATGTGCACTATCCAAGAAAAGGCATTGCAATATTTGATGTAGTATAGCACTAGAAATATGTAAGAGACTAATATTTAGAGGCTCTCTTTCTTTTAGTATTCTTTATGAGTAGAAACCGAAGTTAATACCTATATAAGAAGTACAATTCGAATATATTGGTTCAAAGAGGCAGACAACTAGTGAACACATTCGAGTTTGAGCTAACATGTGCACTGTCCAAGAAAAGGCATTGCAATATTTGGATGTAGTACAGCACTAGAAATATGTAAGAGACTAATATTTAGAGGCTCTCTTTCTTTTAGTATTCTTTATGAGTAGAAACCGAAGTTAATACCTATATAAGAAGTACAATTCGAATATATTGGTTCAAAGAGGCAGACAACTAGTGAACACATTCGAGTTTGAGCTAACATGTGCACTGTCCAAGAAAAGGCATTGCAATATTTGGATGTAGTACAGCACTAGAAATATGTAAGAGACTAATATTTAGAGGCTCTCTTTCTTTTAGTATTCTTTATGAGTAGAAACCAAAGTTAATACCTATATAAGAAGTACAATTTGAATATATTGGTTCAAAGAGGCATACAACTAGTGAACACATTCGAGTTTGAGCTAACACTAGCGGGTAGTGCACGGCGGCACGCCGCGCCACATGAATTGTTAAGGTATTTAGTTTCTTTGTAATGCTCGTAACTCGTCCCAAGACTTGACTCGTTGCAAAGTAGTTCATACAAGGAAAGGGTACATCTGTTGGGGAACGTAGTAATTTCAAAAATTTCCTACGTGCACGCAAGATTATGGTGATGGCATAGCAACGAGAGGAGAGAGTGTTGTCCACGTACCCTCGTAGACCGTAAGCGGAAGCGTTATGACAACGCGGTTGATGTAGTCGTACGTCTTCACGATCCGACCGATCCAAGTACCGAACGTACGGCACCTCCGAGTTCAGCACACGTTCAGCTCGATGACAATCCCCGGGCTCCGATCCAGCAAAGCTTCAGGGATGAGTTCCGTCAGCACGACGGCGTGGTGACGATGATGATGCTCTACCGGCAGGGCTTCGCCTAAACTCCGCGACGATATGACCGAGGTGGAATATGGTGGAGGGGGGCACCGCACATGGCTAAGGAACGATCCGTAGATCAACTTGTGTGTCTATGGGGTGCCCCCCCCCGCCCCCGTATATAAAGGAGCCAGGGGGGAGGAGGCGGCCGGCCAAGGAGGGCGCGCCAAGGGGGGAGTCCTACTCCCACCGGGAGTAGGACTCCCTTCTTTCCTAGTTGGAATAGGAGAAGGGGGGAAGAGGAGGAAGAGGGGAAGGAAAGGGGGGGGGCTCCCCCCTTCCCTTGTCCTATTCGGACTAGGAAGGGGAGGGGCGCGCGGCCCCCTCCTGCCTCCTTCCCTCTTCTCCCTCGAGGCCCATGTAGGCCCAATAACCCCCCGGGGGGGTTCCGGTAACCTCCCGATGCTCCGGTAAAATGCCGATTTCACCCGGAATGATTCCGATGTCCAAATATAGGCTTCCAATATATCAATCTTTATGTCTCGTCCATTTCGAGACTCCTCGTTATGTCCGTGATCACATCCGGGACTCCGAACAAACTTCGTTACATCAAAACTTATAAACTCATAATAAAACTATCATCGTAACGTTAAGCGTGCGGACCCTACGGGTTCGAGAACTATGTAGACATGACCTAGAACTATTCTCGGTCAATAACCAATAGCGGAACCTGGATGCTCATATTGGTTCCTACATATTCTACGAAGATCTTTATTGGTCAAACCGCATAACAACATACGTTGTTCCCTTTGTCATCGGTATGTTACTTGCCCGAGATTCGATCGTCGGTATCCAATACCTAGTTCAATCTCGTTACCGGCAAGTCTCTTTACTCGTTACGTAATACATCATCTCACAACTAACTCATTAGTTGCAATGCTTGCAAGGCTTATAGTGATGTGCATTACCGAGAGGGCCCAGAGATACCTCTCCGACAATCAGAGTGACAAAACCTAATCTCGAAATACGCTAACCCAACATGTACCTTTGGAGACACCTGTAGTACTCCTTTATAATCACCCAGTTACGTTGTGACGTTTGGTAGCACCCAAAGTGTTCCTCCGGTAAACGGGAGTTGCATAATCTCATAGTTACAGGAACATGTATAAGTCATGAAAAAGCAATAGCAACATACTAAACGATCAAGTGCTAAGCTAACGGAATGGGTCAAGTCAATCACATCATTCTCCCAATGATGTGATCCCGTTAGTCAAATGACAACTCTTTTGTCCATGGCTAGGAGACATAACCATCTTTGATAAACGAGCTAGTCAAGTAGAGGCATACTAGTGCCTATATGTTTGTCTATGTATTCACACATGTATCATGTTTCCGGTTAATACAATTCTAGCATGAATAATAAACATTTATCATGAAATAAAAAAAAATAATAACTTTATTATTGCCTCTAGGGCATATTTCCTTCAACATCACATGCATAAGTGATTTAAATCATGTAGTGGTAGTCGTACTGGATGCAAGATTACCATGGTAAATGATGGGGAACTTGGATGGATACCTTATAGTGGAGTTAAGCTACGACGGACGATAACACATCTTGAAAAGCAAGATTTTATTACATAAAACGAGAGATACATTTCATACAATGGTAACAACATTTCAATAGTAAGGACCAAATTTGTTGATTTGGTGATCTTTGATGATTCAGATCATTTTTATGGCCCCTTGCAAGATTAGTGCTAGCGATGAAGCGGTAAAGAGCTTGTGCAAACTCATGTAACGACTAATAAAAATAAAACGCCATTTTTCAAAATTAAATTTAAAGTCATATAATTCTCAAATTAAACATCGAATTTAATTAACACATCATAAAACCTCTCACTGGTTTAATTTGATGCAAAAAAATGGAAATTTTAGTCAATGGTATTTTCGACAATTATTTATAAAACAGTGCAGAAACATAAAATATAAACTTAAAATGTACTTTTTGGGCAAAGAACTTAAAATGTACTTATTTTTTGAGAAATAGAACTTAAAATGTACTGAAAGACAGAAAAATGCCAGAAATATTTTAGTCCAAAATACCCACGGCAACCCATTAGAGAGCCCAGTGCAGTAGATAAAACAAGAAAAACAAATCATTTATACTGGGCTGAGATAACTTAGGCCAGAGCCCATCGACAGAAATGGCCCATTAATGCCTGAAGGCCTGCTCATTTTCTTATGTTGTCCTCGTTGGAGGATGAGATTAGACAACAACATATAATTAGATTGACAACCATTGCGTTAGTAGTTTCAAGCAATTATCACATGAGCATATATCTTGCAAACAGAATGTTCAATGAAATGTTGATCCAATACTGGCACACACCTACGTGCATGTGCATATAGAACTGAAGAGCTAACTATCTGATCTTAATACAATAACTCAGAATACCCGCTAGCCAAGCATTTTCATCAGCCAGGTGCTCGTTCTATCGGCATCGACATATACTAAAGCGAAATGTCAAAATGATGACATAATGTGAATCTTGTTTTCAAAAAAGCAATGCATGAGCAATTGTCATTTTCACCATCTTTGACAGATCACAAGTACTAAAAAATTACTTAATCCCCTTATACTTCATTACCTTAGATCATCCCCTCAATAATGTACATATGTACTTAATTAACACAAATTAGAATGATCAAGCTTTACAAGTCAGTTTCTTTTACACAACTTCTTATTTAAAAGCAAAAGGTGCATATACTGCGCATTCTAACTGGCATATCAGTTCTGTGAATTTACAGACTTGTTGTTTGAAAACAGAAAATGCAAAAGCAGGGTGGTCCATATCTAGGGGAGATGTATGTAGAAATTAGAGAAAAGTCGCCACCAGGTCCAATACAAGTGGAATTACATGATCTGTTTGAAGATGATCATACATGCTTAAGGTACTACTATAGCTAGTGAAACAATGGCCTACTTTATTACAGTTCCTCCTAGCAGAAGTAAAATGACACACTTCAAAGTTTTGCTTCAGATATTTCATGAGCTCCTCTAAGCCTAGGTAGACAGCACAGAGACTACATTCATCATTGTTTAACTCTTGCTTCAACAGCACTGAATCTGTTTCAAGGCCAATGACTCTCACTCCTTTATCCATTCCTAGCTAGGCACCCCGTATAACAGCCTGATCTCGGCATGTAAGGGATTAATAATATTCTCCAATCTCCCTGCTCCACATACTTTTACCTCTCCCCCAACCACCAGTGTTTGGTTCAGGGTGGAAAGCGCCATCAATATTAATCTTCAGTTCATTCTCCATTGGAGGGAGCCATCTGATGTGTACCCTCTCCAGTTTGTTCTGTAGGTTGTTTTTAATCTTACTTCACATGTCAGCCAAAGAATGATTGTTTTAGTTATCACCTAGTAAACCTGTGAGAGCATATTAATTCAGTTAGAACCTAATAAATTGGTGGGGGCATATTAATTTAATTAGCACCTCAATTCATCTAGCTGTTCAATGAGATTAAAATTGTTTATTTGATCAGCTAGGGAGAGAAGCAAACTGTCATCAAAATAACCCATATATTTGGCGAAATCACTACTGATTTGTTTTCATATAAATTAATTAGCCCAGATGACGTATTTATGCGAAACTTAAGGTCTAGGGCTGGGCAACATTCACCATGCACCAGAGTCCATCAGCCTTGCTAGGAAGATACAGGAGATTCCATCAAAAGGCTTGAAACCTGCAAAGTAATGTACAATAAAGCTCTATCTCATGCATAAGCTTTGTCAGTGTCACACTGTTACTACAAAAAACATTATTTACATACTTCCTACCATTATATCAAGAATGCCATGTTCTTCACTGTCCGAGGTTTTTCAAGTCCATGAATATTGGCACTGCCTGCAATATTCACAAGCAATAGTTCAGATGATTGGCAATGCCATATCTGAAATATTATAGGTAATTATTGGAGAAGCTTACAGAATGAAATGAACTTATAGAAACAGAGAGCAGATCCATTGTCATTTGGGATCAATAAAAAATTATTTCTTGTTCTGTTACTGGTTTGCAGATGAGAGTCTTCATTTTTCACTTCTTAAAACGACTCATATTGGAATACCAGAACCAAATTTATTTTCTTGCATCCATGGCTCTAGAATTCTTGAGTACAAACCGAATAAACACAAGTAAAATTTAATGCTAGGAAAAGAAATCCATAGACAAAATCTACTTTACTTGAAGAACTCATGAAAACTTATTTTCGAAAGTCAAGCAGAGCTGGCACAAACCAGTGTACAAGGCCGCCCTCGCACCGTCAGGCACCGAGCGGGTACACTGGCGGCCACAGGCCACTGAGGCTCGCCATGAGAGGGAACATGTCCAATGAGGCAAGGACTGCATGTACCCATGGCATGGAGTGGTCAGAGGAGCAGATGAACAGAGGTGCAAGGATATTTTGCATAAAAACTAAACTGATATCTAATGCAAACACTAAATATGTAATTAATTAGGTCGATTAATTTTCTGTTCTTATCGATCTGCCCACTGCAAAATTCTGTCCTGCAAAATAAATCTCATATACTAAAAAATAAACAACATGAGATCAACCTCTTCTGACAGTAAGAAACAACAAAATCATCAGATCAATCAAACTTATCTCAATCAACAAATTTTTACTGGAACCACATGAAAACCTTGGAATTTTCAGAAACAAATTAGTCACACCACACATCCATCCCGGAAACTATGTAGATCGAAAACTTTAAGCAGGAGTCTACACCCAACCATGATGCTCACAGCACATCACTGGTGGAAGCAGCGTGTCATGCGATTGGAGTCTAGTACTGCTCGGATATGGGTTACCGCCGTGACTTCCATGATGAATCGGACCTTGAGCAGCCACATCGCCCCCTGCTGTGACGACTGACGACTGGATGCCCGCGGTTGCCTCCAACCGCTGCCGCCATGCCAACGCCTCCTCCGGCCACCGCACCATGCCCGCTCCTCCCCACATCCATCTCGCACCTCTCCATCACTGAGGCGGGGAGATGGGCAACTGGGGCGCCTCCATGCCTCGGCAACGACCCTAGCCTAGCCAAAGCCACAACTCCCTCCGACGTCTGACGACGACGTGGGGGGGGGGGGCTCCGATGGTGATTGTCACCGGCGGCATGGGCGGGCGCATCCGCGAAGAAGAGAAGGGGATGGGGATGCGGCGGGAGGGGGCACAGAGAGATGAGGCGAGAGTCTGTCTGATGCCCTTTTATATTGGGAAAGTGCGGCGTAGCGGTGTCACGGGATTGGGCTCGAGGCTTCGAGAGAGACAAGAAAAGTATCTACAAAAATCGCATCGTAGGACACGTAAAGCCCAGAAGGTCACACGCGCCAAGTCCACACGGTGGGATAGAACATGGCAAACGAAGGGCACGAAACACTTCGGTCACACGCGTAATTTTTACAGCTACCGTGAATTTTTTTCCAAAAATATCAGGTAAATCGAACCCTTACGGGCCTAGTATTCTAGTTATGTGCACTGTCCAAGAAAAGGCATTGCAATATTTGGATGTAGTATAGCACTAGAAATATGTAAGAGACTAATATTTAGAGGCTAAATCATATTTATGTCTTTTACATTGGAATAATAATAAACTAAAAGGCAAACTGCTAGGCTCATGAGCCTATATATATACCATAATATGATGTATACAACTATGTCTAGGAAAAAAGACAAACTGTTTTTATACTTGTTACAATGGTATAGCACTAGGAAGTATATATCACATACAAAATATATGCCGGTATGCTAGTAATTAAAGAAAACATAGGATATTTTCCGATATATTCTGGGGAGATATTTGAAATTTACCGTCATAAATACTTGAGGCAACAAAAGCTATATCAAAGCTAACTTCCATATCTCTGATCTACGGCGGCGGAGCTCAATCTACCTGTAGGGGATGTGTTTATGAGTCTGGAGGAGTGGAGATCCTTGTATTCACCTGCAGCGGCCAGTCACCCTGTGATCTCGATCCAGGGACGAGGGGCGAGGGATCAGACTCCAGGATAGAACACCTTCGACCGAGGGATTAGACTCCAGAACACCTTGGATCGATCGGATACAGGGACCGTGGGATCGGACTCCAACACAGGCGAAGTGAACACCTTGGATCAAAGGACCTTTCCTGTAGGCTGTAGCGACCGTCGACCGAGACATCGACGAGTAGGAGGACTGGAGGAGGAGATGATACCCGATCGCGTTTCAGCGCTGGTCGCTCGATGGCTCGATCCTCGATGCCCTCGTCGCTTCGACTCCAGCAGTCCAGCCCACTCCAGCACTCAGCAGCCCAAAGTGCATAAGTATTTTTTTTCAATACTAGGCCTTTGTAAAAAGAAATGGGGCCCCCAAAATTTTGGGCCCTGTGCGGGCCGCACTTTCTGCACCACTATGGGCCCGGCCCTGATATAGGTATATAGGTATGCGTTACTCTCAACTAGCTACACCCCTTACAAGTTGTGCCCATAGCGGCCCTCACAGCTGGCGATGCATCAAGAGACTTCAAACCTAGGAAGCTTAGTATTTTAGTAGGCAAAAATGCTACACGTACGGGGACTTGTAGGCTTTTATGGACTCGTTCCGAACATAATAACCATCCTCCTGATTTTTCATGGAGGTGGGCCCGCATCCTCCCCTTGCACCCAGTCAGAAACTGCCACATCAAATCAATCCTGTAAACTCGTGTAAGAAACATGTATGTGTAGCATTGCTGTTTAGTAGGCACGTAGATTCTAAATTATTGTGTTTTTTAATACTTTTGTTTTTGCAGCATTTTCTTTTTGAGATTTCGTTTTTGCAATATTTTGCTACTAACACAACGTTTCTTCTTGTAGGGAGTTAGGCTCTAACTATAACGATCAAATAGTGTTGAGAGTGTTATAAAAAACTAGTGTTAAGAGTTGGGACGTGGAAAGCCCGATTGTTTTCACATACGTGGCCCGGACGAAGTCCAGCTTTCTGCCGTGATGGAGCCCAACACGGATTCAGGCTACTCATATCATGGGACACCTTCTGATTCTTTTATTATGCGACACCTATGGCGGGGAACTTGACAAATATCCAGGAAGAAGCACGCGAGTAACTGCGCGGAAGACCAGAATTGATGGCAGCGCAGACAAGTGCATCAGCTGCGGTGACGGCAGGCGACTTGTGGTCCAAGCTTCCGAGCGATGTTCTCGGCGTGATCTATGACAAGATCGCGTCTCCGCTCGAACGCATCCGTTTCATCGCCGTGTGCCACTCATGGAGCGTTGTTATGTCGCCGCAACCGTCGGCGCCAACCTTTCCGTGGTTGTTATGTCGTGGCAAGGCGGAGCATGTGTTTTGTCCCATGGACAACACACTATTCCGAGTTTCGCTTCCGCCCGAGGCGGCCGGGAAGCAGCTGGTCGGGTTTCACGATGGCGGCTGGATCGCCGCCACATCCAATACTGATGATCGTGTGTCACTCGTTATTGTGAACCTCTTTTCTGGCATCGAGGTGCCCCTTCTGCCAAGCAACGCTCCACGGCAACGATCGAGAAGTTGGTTTTCTCAGAAGCCCCCACATCGGAACGATTTATCCTTGTAGCAATCACCCAGGAGTGTGTCGCGGTGTGCAGTCTTGGATCTCAGGTACATGGCTGGTCGAAGTCGTCTAAGGAGACTTTAGGCTTCCACGACATTGCTTTTTGTAATGGAAAGCTATATGGCCTAATCAGGGATTGGAAGCTAGTCATGTTCGACCTTGACATCACTAAAAATGTTGCGCAGGTGGTCACTGCCACGTACAAGCTAGGCATGCGCCAACTACCCACATACAAAAGCTGGATAGTTGTGGGCGAATATAAGCTCTACATCAACAACAGCTACATTGTCATGCACAATGACAAACTATTGATGGCCCTAAGGGTACATTGGTTACAAGAGGAGTATTTTGTTTTCAAGGTGTTCGAGGTCGTCAACACCAAGAATACACATGATGACTATATGTGGAAAGAAGTGACTACACTGGACAATCATGCCTTATTCTTGAGTGCAACATGCTCCAAGGTAGTGCATGTGCCAACAGGCAGGCATGGTGGAATAGAGAGAAACCACATCTACTAAAACCATACCAACTCAACATTTTATGATTGTTTAACAAGATGTGACAAGGGTGGCCATATATATTGTAGTGAGGAACAAAACTTAGATTTGTAGATGGGATCAAGTCAGCAGGATATAAGGTCCATCACCATCTTACTCTTGGGTGGCTTCTCCCTCCAGACTTTTAGCGGGTGCTCAATGGTGTGAAAATATATTGACATTACTCAACTAGAAATTTAAGGAGTGCTCATGGACTCTCTGTTGCCTTTTGGTTGTAAAAGTCTTGGCTCCTTTTATACTTTGATTTATCTTTGGAGTTACAGTTGAAACTTTGCAACAAAAGAGGCCGTAGGCATCAAGTAATGAAGGGGTTTTCACCAAAATGGTATCGATGGGTAGGGAGTTTTGTTTCTGGAGGTAGTGTGGCCATCAAAGTTAACGATGAGGTTGGCAACTATTTTCAGACAAGGAAGGGGCTTCGCCAAGGGGACCCCACATCACCCATTTTGTTTAACATTGTGGCCAACATGTTTGCTACCCTTGTTGAGTGGGCTAAGGTGGCCGGTCAAGTTCGCGGTGTCATTCCTCATTTGGTAGAAGAGGGTCTATCTATTCTAGAATATGCGGATGACACTATACTTTTCATGGATCGTGATCTAGATGAAGCAAGAAACCTCAAGCTGCTTTTATGTGCTTTTGAGGAACTTTCTGGTCTCAAAATTAATTTTCATAAGAGGGAACTTTTTAGCATTGGAGATGCTGCAGAATTTGCACCTGAGTATGCTGACATTTTTGGATGCCAGCTCGGGCAGTTCCCGATTCGGTATCTTGTTATTCCCATACACTATTATCTTGTTATTCCCATACACTATCGTTGTTTAACTAACGCTGAGTGGAAGCACGTGGAAGAG
>NC_041383.1:43287597-43294823 GCF_002162155.2 Triticum dicoccoides
GATATTGATCAATTCCGTCCTTAGCAACATGGTTTTATATATGTTGTCATTCTTCCATCTCCCAAAAGGGGTTCTTCAGCGTCTTGATTACTTTAGATCCAGATTTTTTGGTAGTGTGATAATGAATACAAGAAATATTGACTGGCTAGGTGGACCGTATTATGTCGACCTAAAAGTGAAGGGGGACTTGGAATTCAACTTGAGATTTTGCTCTTCTCAGCAAATGGGTTTATAAACTACTCACTGAGAATGGAGTATGGCTGGAAATCATTGGTAACAAGTACGTGGAATCCAAAGCCGTTTGTCAAGTCTATTGGAAACCTGGTGACTCACATTTTTGGTCTGGCGTCATGAAGGCCAAGGAATTCTTTTTCCAATTTGGAACTTTCTCTGTTAGGGACGGTTCCCAGGTTCGATTCGGGGAAGCCACCTGTCTAGGGACCACACCACTCATGGTGGAATACCCGAGCTTGTATAGGATTGTTAGACATAAATTTGTCACCATCAAACTTTCCGTAGGGACCTTTTAGGACCTCGCCTGGCAGCTTGGAATGAGTTACGCATACGTTTGGAGGCTATTCAGCTCTCAGATGAACTGGGAATTTATCGATGGTTGCCAATAATTTAGAAAAATTAATGAAATCTCTTCATAGCGTTGGAGTCGGGTGCATATTGGGTATCTACCTAAGAAACTAGAATGGGCTCGTAAGAGATTAGGCATTTTGTTAAATTGAACTGATCATGCTGCTGTGTTGGAAAGAAAGAATATTCTAGGGAAGATGGATGAACTTCTTATCAGGGAAGAAATATTGCGGAAGCAGAGATCTCGTCTGGACAAGATTAAAGGGGGAGATCGTAATACAAAATATTTTCAGCGAAAAGCTTCCTAGCGAGCAAAAAAAATTCTATTTCGGCTCTTAGGAAGGATGATGATTGTCTCACGGAAAATTTGGAGGAAATGAACGGTATCACAAACACGTTTAAAAAAAAAACTTTATTCTTGTGATGCTTCGGTCGATCCATCCCACATTATTTCATTAGTCAAGCCCCGTGTGACTGATGACATGAATGATGATTTATGCAAACCTTTTACTGAAAAATAAATAAGTCATGCCCTTTTTCAAATGGGCCCGTTAAAAGCGCCAGGGCCAGATGGCTTCCCTGCAAGGTTTTTTCAGCGGAATTGGGGTCTAATCAAAGATGATATTGTCAAGGCTGTGCAACAATTTTTTATTTCCGGAATTATGCTTGATGGTATTAATAATACTACTATTGTTCTCATCCCGAAGATCAAGAATCCCCAAACAATCAAAGATTTCAGGCCGATCAGTTTGTGCAATGTTATCTACAAGATTATTTCCATGTGTCTTGTTAGCTGGTTGCGACCGCTCCTCGATGGTATGATTTCCCCTACCCAAAGTGCGTTTATTCTAGGAAGGTTAATTTTTGATAATGCTTTTATAGCCTTTGAATGTATGCATTTGTTAAGTACGCTTAAGGATTTAAGAGGGGAATATTGTGCTTATAAGTTGGACCTGGCCAAAGCCTATGACCGTGTGGATTGGAAATTTTTGCAAAGTATGATGGGGGCTGGGTTTTGCGCCCCAATGGATTAAATGGGTTATGACATGTGTTACTTCGGTGAAATTTGCGGTGCACTTTAATGGTCAATTGCTGCAGTCGTTCTCACCTTCTCATGGGCTCAGGCAGGGAGATCATTCATCTCCTTATTTGTTCTTATTTGTGGCCGAGGCGCTTTATTTGTTGCTCAATGACGCATGTGCCAGGGGAGTTCTCCAGGAATTCAGACTGACTAGATGAGCACCTGGTATTTCTCACTTGCTATTTGCAGATGATAGTCTGCTATTTTTCAAGGGTTCTTTTGATCAAGCTTTAGAAATTAAAAATATTCTGACGGTGTATGAGAAGGGAACTGGACATATGTTAAGCCCTGATAAGTGTTCCATAATGTTTGGGAAAAAATCCAGCTTGGAGAAACAAGTGACTATCATGGTTATCTTAAAAATTACTGTGGAGGGGTTCGAGGATAAATATCTTGGATTACCTGTCCCAGAGGGTAGAATGAAGGCCGGTATGTTTCAGTATACTAAAGATAAGTTTTTGAAAAGGCTTTCTGACTGGATTGAAAAATATGCTTCTTGTGGAGTCAAGGAAGATTTAATCAAAACAATAATCCAAGCTCTACCTGTGTACGCTATGGGGATATTCAAATTTCCGGTTTCCCTTTGTGAGGAGTTGTCCCAGATTATAAGGAACTTTTGGTGGGGAGATGAAGAAGAAAGAAGAAAAACTCATTGGTTGGCGTGGGACAAACTAAAAAGACCGAAAGGCAAGGGTGGGATGGGTTCCCCTGATCTCAGGCTTTTTAATCAAGATCTTTTGACTAAACAGGCATGGCGGTTATTGGTTTACCCGGATTCGCTATGTGCGAAGTTGATGAAGGCAAAGTGACCAACCAGCATGCGCCACGTGTCTGGTTGGCCACCATTCTAGCGCTCCTTAATGGGTTTAATAACGCACATTAGGAGAGGCTTAAACTGTGTTAGGCATGCACTTTACACAATTGGGGAGGGCACCTCGGACCGCGGTTTGGCTGCACCGCGCCATGCCCAGAGGAAATCACAACTCTATATATGTAAGCTAGATTGTAACACTGCTGGTTGATGAATGAAGTTTTTTACATTTGCAAAAAAGGGGCTTTAGGCCCATCCGCCCATTTAAACTAGGCCAGTGGGGTTTTATCTCCGTCGCTCGTGCATCCCCTCCATCCTTCATCATACTAACACATTTGAAACCCCGTTGTTCCCTCTAATGTACGGTTACAGTCTTACAACAGCCATAAAGAATAAAGCATAGAAATTAACATACATATGTGCAACCAATGTTCATACTATATCACCAATATCATACAACAAAAACCACTCAAACATAGACAAAGAGATGTAGTAAACCACGGGGAAATAATATATAATGCAAGACATCACATTTGACAAAGGGTGATTATAGAAGCTTAGAGCATCTATAGCCAGACTTGGCAAATCCAGCCCCTCAATCGCCCACGGACGCGCTCGGGCGCGTCCACGGGTAGTGACCGGTCACACCTCAAATTTACTTGTCTGTATCCCGATACCTCATATTTGAAACCTTAAATCCATAGAAAGCATGCAAACAAGGAAATCCTAGGTAGATCAACCTATACAACCCTAATCCCCATTGGAGATGCCCACTATCTCTGTGCCCGGCTATGGGTACATGGGCGGCAAACGCAGCTCCGGCTCCTGCGGCTGCTACAAGGCCTCCGCCCCCATCTCCAAGTCGAGTTTGGCAAAAAGTGCGTCGGTTGCCGCCCGTTCCTGCCGGATGAACCATCGGTTCAGCTCCACATAGGCCTCATCCTGGATCCAGGATGACCTGCTGCTCCGCCATCTCGGCTGCTTGGGTGACCGTGAACCCTGCCTCCACGTTGAATCCCGGAGCGGGCGCCAGCTCGTCCTCTGGCTGCTCCGCCTCGTCCTCCTCCGGATCCGCCACCTCCATCGGAGCCAACTTACGCTTCTCCTCCTCCTCATTCGGCTCCGGCGAGTCCAAAGGCAGGCTGACAGTGATGCGGGCGGCATGCTTCTCCCGGATCTCTGTTGACACCAGATTTTGGCATGGTACGAAATGCAATTAATATGGTCTCAAATAGAGAAGTGATCTACTTGAAAAAGTTCCGTATTTTCGACACGAACATCTTTGAAGTTTGGGCCATCGCCATCCGATCTCATCTTGAAGGCCGAAGTTGTGTTTGAAACACTGAGATTTTGTATCCAGAGCACTGTTCGGCCAAATACGTCTCAAGGAAAGCCTCAAATGAGAAAACTTTGTACACAAATTGTCTTCGTCTCGTCGAAATGGTTGATTTTGATATAAAATTCGCCTCAATCCAAGATCGTATGTAAAAGAGCCACATGAACACGGCCCTGTCACGAGCCAAATGTGGCCCGCCCCATCAAACATCATCAGACATCCGAGCGAGAAGAAAGGGGATCTGAAGCCAGGTCCTCTGTCGTCGAGCCTTTTATATCAACAGACCAAATCGCGGGGCGAATCTCTCACCGCCAATCCCCGGATCGACGTCCCGCGCGGCAGAGCTTTGCGCAGGATAACCGCGACATGTGGTAGAGATCGTGCACACAAATCGAGGGGCCACGCCCCTACTTTCCCACCAACGTACGGTGTTACCGCTTCAGCGCCGCGAACACATGAATTCAAATCCCAAGATTTTTGGGATAGATCAATCCAATTGATTACTAGTGAGTCCTTTCCTAAAGGACACACGTCAGTCCGACTGACCACCCTCTGCAGGGACCCGTGCACTCGGCCACGTTAAACACCCGACTGAAGTCTTCTTCTGGATCGTTATGTGACGAGCGTGAAGACCCTCTGCGGGTTCACTTGGCCCTCTCGGTAGGCTCCAAGGCGCATGACTCGTAAACCTGGACTCGTAGAAGGCCCGTGCTGGCGTTCCCTGGGATAATGAGTGGCTTCTTTCTGGAGAGTCAGACCACGCACCGGCGTCGCCCCTCGAGTTGTCATGGCATGTCCTCACTTGGGCCTCTAGTCTATCTCTTCTGAGAGACAAAACGAATGCCACCAGGTTTTTCTCGACGATCAACAACATCCGGTCATCTGGGTAAAATTAAAGTCCAGAATCCATTGCCTTTCTGTCCAAGGAACAACAAGTCACGACTCGGAGATACACTCCTAGTGCCCTGCAGCACTTGGACTTAACAAAAGGATCGATTCATCTCTTCCCTGGAATCTCAACCGATTCGGAGGCTAATGATGTGGTCACCTATTACAGGTAGGGCCATGGACCCATCATTCAGGGCCCACATGGGGCCCATCATCACCATAGGTAGGTCACTGGACCATGCCAACATTCGGATGTGCACATCAGGAGGATCACTCGGACGACTCTACAGCACTCGTACAACCACATGTCACTCGGCGGACGATCAACCACTCGGACGTACGGGGCAGGAAGGCATCGTGGGAGCTGCAACGGTCGAGGGATCCTAAGCCGTCCACTAATTAAATAGAGTTATAACTACCATTACATGTAACTACTGTAGTATAGTCTCATTACACTACACTAGTAACTGCCTCATTCGATAGCATTTATTGCCCCGGTGGCGTGGGAGACATGGGGCTGCAGCGCACTCTATATAACCCGCACCCCTCTCCATATCCGGGGCAGGTTCAACACTTGTAATCCTATCTATCAAATCAAAGCAAGCCTCAGGGCACGAGATGTATGGATTTTACCTCCACCGAGTGAGGGTCCTGAACTTATTAAACACCGTGTGTTACACCTGCGCCGTAGCTAGGCTCTGCCCCCTATTCATGCCCTCAGTACTCATTATCAGTGTCATAATCCCGACACCCGGCGCGCACTGCCGGCCACGTGGAAGGGATTTAGTCCCGAGTCGTGGCCAACCCGGGACTAAAGGACCTTCCCAACCGGGACTAAAGGTCCTTCCTATACTAGTGGTATGTCTCCTGTGCTTTGAGAATTTCAACATGCTGCATCACTTGATAATTTTCTCCGGACAATCAATCTCACTGTTTGATGATAGTGGTACCTTATTCACCTATTGTCTTATTATGCTGGTCTGCGTTTGGAATTATCCTCTACCATGGAGCTGCAAAGAAAGGTCTATCATTCCTAGAACTTGTCAAGTAAAATAAAATATTGATAGTAGGATTACAATGGAAATAAATATTAACCCAATCCAATGAACTACCTAGTACAGTAGTATACTAAAGTTGAGACACTTATTTTGAAACAGAAGGAGTACCTACTAATGTGTACGATATAGGAGAGGTGCATCACATGATGAAAGATCATGGAGGTCGCCTAGAGGGGGGGGTGAATAGGCTCTTTAAAATAATTATGATTTAGGCTTGAACAAATGCGGAATAAACCTAGAGGTTAATTTGTCAAGCACAACACCTACAACAACTAGGCTCACCTATGTGCACCAATGACTTATGCTAAGCAAGAGAAACAACTAGGTGATAGCAAGATATATGACAAGAAACAATATGGCTATCACAAAGTAAAGTGCATAAGTAAAGGGCTCAGGGTAAGAGATAACCGAGGCATGCGGGGATGATGATGTATCCCGAAGTTCACACCCTTGCGGATGCAAATCTCCGTTTGGAGCGGTGTGGACGCAATGCTCCCCAAGAAGCCACTAGGGTCACAGTAATCTCCGCACGCCCTCGCACAATGCAAAATGCCATGATTCCATTAAGGGACCCTTAAGGGCGGTCACCGAACCCGTAGAAATGGCAACCCTTGGGGGCGGTCACCGAACCCGTACACTTTGGCAACCCTTGGGGGCGGTCATTGGAACACGTGCAAATTGCTCGGGGTGATCTCCACAACCTAATTGGAGACCTCGACGCTTTCCCGGAGCTTTACACCACAATGATTGAGCTCCGAAGCACCACCAACCGTCTAGGGCGCCCAAGCACCCAAGAGGAACAAGCTCTAGGGTACCAAGCACCCAAGAGTAATAAGCTTCTCAACTTGTAACTTCCACGTATCACCGTGGAGAACTCAAACCGATGCAACTAATGCAATGGCAAGGGCACACGGAGTGCCCAAGTCCCTCACTCTCAAATCCTACCAAAGCAACGAAAACTATCACTACAAAAAAAAGACACATCCGTGACATTTTGGGCCAAATGATTTTTTTTCGGTCATACATATGACACTTCTATGACGATAATTGTGACAAAACCCGGTATCATCATAGATGTGGTGGGCTCCTACTTCTATGACAAAAAATCATGACAGAAAATGGGCTTTTCATCTTGGGCGGGCCGGAGACGCAGCTGCATGACATTCTTTGGGCCGTCCATGATGGAAAAAACCGTGGTGGAAGCGAGGGGGAGGATAATTTCGGGGAGTTCCTGGTTACGGTGGGAGGTCGGGGGCCGAGCGATGCGCGTTTCTCTCATAAGGTACGCGCGTGTGTCCGAGGCGTTGGCTCTAACTGAACCCGAGCGAGGCGTTGGGCTCTGACTGAACCCGAGCGATTGCACTGCAGGCTACGCATTACTGAACCCGAGTGACGATCGATGGCTATTAACTGAATCCGATCGAGCGATTCCTTCGCTACTGCTGCTAACTGAAGCCGATCAATTGGATG
>NC_041383.1:43295315-43311626 GCF_002162155.2 Triticum dicoccoides
GCCACACCCCTCCCGATCAACAGGACCCCCGTTTCGACCGTAGGAGGTCCGTTTCGTCCGTTTTGCGGTACGCCACGCCCCTCCCGATCAATAGGACCCCCGTTTTGACCGTAGGAGGTCCGTTTCCTCCGTTTTATGGTACGCCACACCCCTCCTGATCAACAGGACCCCCGTTTCGACCGTAGGAGGTCCATTTCCTCCGTTTTGCGATACGCCACATCCCTCCCGATCAACAGGACCCCGTTCCTAACGTAGGAGGTCCGTTTCCTCTGTTCTGCGGTACACCAGGCCTCGTTTCCATTGTCTGTTCCGTCCAAGCCCTCCGATGAACACGGCCACGCATTCCGTTCCGACCCAGCCGGTTGGCTTCCTATGAACACGATGACGACGATGTTTCTCCGTTCCGACCCAGCCATGTACGTATGCGCGAGTAGGCATTCGAGACCCTGCCCGTATGTACGTATATGGCCGTATTTTCTTTCTTGCACCCTGGCCGCTGTACGTACGTGTACATGCTATGTGCGCGCCTCTACTACGACACGTGCACGCCTCTATTACGACACGTGCGCGCCTCTACGTCGACCAGTATATATGTACGTACACGTTCACGACCAGAATAACAATGCTAGGTACGCTTCGACTAGGTGGCTCCTGACTGTCAGGCACTTCCTTGCGTGCGAAGATGTAGCTGGTGGGTCCTAGCAGTCAGGGGGGCGAATCGTTTTTTTTTGCCCGGGCGCACTTCCTTGTGTGGGAAGATGTAGCTGGTGGGTCCCAGCAGTCAGGGGAAAACGTTTTTTTTCGCAAAATACAGTGGCCCGTCCGATGGGTCCCCGCTGTCAGGTGGAGGAATAATTTTTTTGCACGTAATAAGGAGACACTTCCTTGCTGCGGCCGTGGACCCAGCTGTCAGCCTCTCCACGTACAGTCCACGTCCGATGGAAGTCGTTCCTTGACCATGTTGACCACGCCGCGCTGAGAGCACCATGGCGGTGAACGACGGCGAGGCCTAGGAAGGGGACGACTCGGAGCCGGGGAAGACGCAGCAGTGGATGCCCACACGAAGAGGAGTATGAGGGTTCACTGGTTCGGCTGCGGTGTGAGGCTGCTGTCGCCGCAGAATAACAGGGGGTGTGGGTGAGTAGAGGGATGGCCTGGCCAGCGGTGAGAATAGTAGGGGCGGTGAGGACTCCGCGGCATCACAGCCGGCCACGGGAGGCAGGAGCACGCGGCACGACCGGCGCCGGCTTGGGCGGCTGGAGCAAGAAGACCAGAGGTTGAAGAAGCACTACGGCTGTTGGATGAACATCGTACGATAATAGGAGCTAGAATTGTTCATATTGACTAAGTTGACAAAGCCCTCCGTCCCCGTCAACTTGGTAGGCCCACAAGTCAGCCTCCCACTATGCTGGGTTCCAGCTAGCAGGGGAAGTATTCATTTTTTGTGCGTAATAAGGAGGCACTTTCGGTGGGTCCGAGCTGACAGCGGGGGTAACATTTTTTCACGAAATACGGTTGCCCGTCCGGTGGGTCCCAGCAGTCAGGGGGAAACGTTTTTTTCGCTAAATTCTGGTGGCCCGTCCGGTGGGTCTCTGCTGTCATGTGGAGGAATAATTATTTTTCGCGTAATAAGGAGGCACTTCCTTGCGGCTGTCGTGGACCCAGCTGTCAGCCTCTCCACATACAGTACTCTTCCGATAGAAGTCGGTCGTTGACCACATTGACCACGGCGCGCCGAGAGAACCACGACGGTGGACGATGGCGAGGCCTAGCAAGGGGAAGACACGGCAGTGGAAGCCCGCGCAGAGAGGAGTACGAGGGTTCACCGGTTTGGCTGCCGTGTGAGGCTGCCGTCGCCGCAGAATAACAGGGGGTGTGGGTGAGTAGAGGGATGCCCTGGCCAGCGGTGGGAGTAGTAGGGGGTGCTGAGGCCTGCGCGGCAGCACAACCAGCCACGGGAGGCGGGAGCAGGCGGTCCCGTCGGCGCTGCTTTGGCGGCTGGAGCAAGAAGATCAGAGATTGAAGAAACACGACGGTCGTTGGATTGACATCCAATGTCTACGTCTGCTAGAATCGTTTGTTGACGTATATAATAACTAAAAAAATCTTGCATACGCGTCAACTAAACAGGCCCACAAGTCAGACCACTCTCTCTTTTTTTAATAATTTATATATAGCTCATGGCAACTTCTTATGCAATTTATTGCAGTCATTTTTTTGGTTGGCCAGGGCCAATTTCGCATATTTCTGTGGGTTCCAAACTATTTTTAATACCGAAATGTCAAGCCAGATTTCAAGTACATTGAAGATATATTTAAATTAGGTTAATGCCCAGTGAAATAGGAATCTGAAAATGTGAAAAAAATTCAGAAATTATAAAGTAATTGCCAATTTGTCATCTGTTTTTATATTTACAACCCATTTCATATTACTTTCAAGATTTGCAGGCGTCTTGAAAGAGTTGCAGCCCATTAGGGCGTAGAAAAATAAGTAGGCCTGGATTGGGTATTCTTCAGAAAAAATAAACTGGGCTCATTTTCACAAAGAAAAAATAACTGGGCTGGTCACATGGTGAACACAAAATATAAGCCTGGGCTAGACGGGCCACGACCCAGTTCAAACCCTGCTCCATCTCAACAATAACAAAAAAATACTGCTCGAGTAGCTACGTCCGACGTGTCAACCGATCTTGCGTTGTTCTCTTGTCTATTGACTATATACGCTCACAATGTCATGGGTCCTAGATGTCAGGAAAACACTAGGAGGAAGCATTTTATTTTTCCATATGCTGACGTGGTGGGCCCCTACTTTCATCCTCTCCATGTACTTTTGTCGATTCCTGTTGTTTGTTGACCATGTTGACAACACGAGAGGGCGGCGTCGCGGCGAGCGCACCAAAGCGCGCAGAGGACGTCAGCGTTAACGATTTAGGAGACGGTGGGGCGGCGATGCGTGCGCTGAGGCGCAGCCAGTCGTGGGAGGCGAAAGCAGGCGGCCCCACCGGCGCTGGTTTGGTTTTGGAGCCTGGAGGAAGACAAGACTGAAGAAACCCGACATACTGTAAAAGCACCAGGAGTACTTAACAACCTTAACTGAAACCAGCCGAGGCACTTAACAACCAAAGCTGAAAGCAGTATGAGTACTTATACAGGTTCAACCATACAAAGCATGCCTCGAACAGTGCTACTTTGCCTACAGTTAACCAAGGGTGAGGCCGTCAAGCCCCAGGAAAAGGCCCAGGCGCCACCCCGCGCATCCACAACCTTCTGAAAGCGGCTTCATCTTGCAACATGGTCAATAAACATGATATTCGCTTTAGAGCCATGGAAAAACATGAACATAATCTTGTGTCCTATTCTCCAAGATGGACGGGCCTTCATTATTTGAGACCACCCATGAATAAGTATCTTTTCACCTCCAAGGGGAATTGAGTAGGTCGACATAAACATCATGTTGTGACCAAGCGCAAGTCTGACCCGACCATGGTCAGGCATCTGTATAGGAACAATAGAACTGGGCAGTTCCTGTTTCAAGAAGATCACAACTATAAAACCGTGTATAAGCAATAGTTTATGAACAACATATATAACAGAAAACAACTCGTACCATAAGTTTCTTGACATAGTTGGACCTGTTCAACGAGTGCAGCAGTGGCACACATATCCCACGTGGCCTTCCACCATTGAAACGCCCCACAAGGACCTCAAGACGATCAATAAAGTGTAGGAACTTGTGGATGTCGATCCAGTCAACTTCAGTGCCATCAGTAACAGCCGAGTTATTACAGAGTAACAAACGAGCAGACTGCTTAACTCTGAAAAAACCTACACATGCCACCAATTATAAGAAAATATTAGTTAGAAGTAGCATCTTCGTGAGAGATTCGTTGCTACTTATAAAGTTAAATTGTGATTAGTTAGACAGAATAGGTGGATTAAGAAGTAATCGAGGCAACAAGCAAGAACCAGATACAAAAGTAACATGGATGAACGATTGGAACGACGTCGGGGTGGAAGATCACAGTGAAGATGAGACCAGGTTCTTCTATTTCCATCAACATTCGTGCGCCAACTTTCAGTCCATAACACTTGAGAAAGTTTATCCAAGTTCGGCCATAAAAAAAAGCAGCGATCTTCTTGGTTCATGAACCCAACTCGGAACTTATATCCATGGTTTGTCTTCACTGTGACCATTAAACTAGTGTATTCAGTTATGGCAAGGCCGAGCATCTTGAGTACATGTGTTCTGGCAGAGCAAATAATACACTGCAGGAAAAGTAATATGAGAACACAACATGTTCAAAACAAAAACCACCCTCCCGGATAGAAAAGAGGATTCTAGGAACATACTGTGCGCGTTTCAAAATGTTGTGTTAGGATGAGAAGGAACAAGTGTGGCGTCTCACCGAAGGCGCAGAAACCTGTAGGGTCCTCGCACTTTGGGCACTGCAAATGAAACACACTAGATTCAGTAGGAAGAAAAATGCATCAACGGCGGTGGCTGCCATCCTAGGATTACCTGCGACCAAGGGACTTGGATTTATCGGGGATGGATGAAGAATTCGTACCTAGTTCTTCATGAGAAAACCCTATGCAATTGCCGAGAGGGGGTTTTCTCTGAACAAGCCGACGAGGGAGAAGGGGATTCAGGCCTAGTGAAATATTGCCGCTTCGTCCGTCCAGCTTACTGCTAAAGCTGGAAAGGGGGGGGGGGTTGTGATTTGACGGCTCATTGGGCATTACTGCGGCGCTACGACCGGGGTGTGTCTACCATGAAGTTGTGCACTCTAATTTGTGCATATGGCACGTGGACCCCGTTGCCGGTTGCCCCACATATCAACGAAAGGAAGTAGAAAGATAGGAGTAACTAGTTACACATAAATATATTTTTTGACAGAGAGATACTCCCTCTGTAAAGAAATATACAAATCTTTTATATCACAGACAGGCTCACCTTGCCGAGAAATATACTCCCTCTGCAACTCACGGGCATTATGGGGGTTCAGCTTTTTTATGGGGGTTCAATTGAGAATATAATACTCAGATAGGCTCACGGTTCTGGACTTTGGGCCGCAGGCCGACCCTACATGTTTGGGGGCCCATGTGTTCTACCTCAGCACTTTTCATATTGCAAGCGATCGATACGGCGCTGGTTTTAGATGCTGTCGCAAGGCGAATACACATAATTGAATAAAGCACGACAGCTGTTGGAATGAAATCGAACGACAGTTCCTAACCAGCAATCAGAGTTGCAATTCTATCAGCGATATACCATGTGATAAATAATATTGTCATACCACTTATACACAGAGGACACTTGTTTCACCATGCCAGATTATTACATCAAAATCTCTCGGAGGATAGATCAGTTCGGCAGTTGCGTGCTGCTACTGAAGAATTTCAAAGTTGATTTGGACCATCTCTCCTTGCCGAGAAAGTTTGATTTTGACATCATCCCCTACCACAAGATATGATTTAGATTTGAACCTTGACCATCCTTTAGCATCAATTATCATGCGACCATCCTTTGTACTTATGGTATATTGAGCAGGTTCATTCACACCAAGGCTGCACATGGTAAGAGAAACTTGGCCGTGGTCGCCCGGATTGTTGAACAACTCCCTCGTTGCTCTAGGAATTCTCTCTCTGTTTGCAAACAAGAAGACATACCCAAACAGTTAGATCACATAGTGAATCATGTGAAACAACATGGAAAGAAAAAAGAACGAAGCACTTGGGCGGCCAATGCTTACCAAGAAGGCGGACATGTTGGTTTTCGTAAGGAATTTGGTATATGAAGTGCGAACTATAGCCCAGTCTATTGCCGGTGCAACTGCACGGGTCAGAGTAGATGCAAGTGCAAGTGTTGGTGCAGGTGCCGAAGCCGCTGCTGCTGCCGAATATGGTGCTCCTTGTAGAGCTGGTGCCGGTGTCGGAGCAGGTGCCGGTGTGATCATCCGGTAGATCAGACTGATCCGCTGACGCGGTTGGTGCCCAATCCTCAGTTGGATCAGACTGAGCTGCTGCCGCTGTCAGTGCTAGAGCAACTGTCGGTGCTTGATTCATTGCTGAAGGTGGTACCGATGTGCGAGACAGTGGCGATCATGTCTGGTCTGCTATGATCAGCTTTCTAACTTGACTAGGATCCGTGACCGTGATCCAGTTTTTTCTTCATTTCTTTTAAACGCGAGAAGGACTAATTGTGGTGTTTTTGTTAAACCAAACTACAGTTCATCATAGGGATTCAGCTTGTACTCAGACAATAGACAGATCCACTTTTTTCCAGTAGTATAAGTGATTGACAGTGCCTTCGTTACTGACACGACATAAGAAGTGAAACCTGCAAAAATAGCCATCTTAGAGCAAACCAAACGGTTTATTCTGTGATGAATGTCACATGGCAAAACCTACACCGTAAAATTGCAGGAAAAGAAAGAAAACAAGACATTAAATCAACAAGATTTAGACAGTAAATCAATAAGATTTACTTGATGTGACACGAGTGAATCCTTACCAGGAAATCACTATGTTGAAGTACTAAATAGAAGATTGATCGTCCAACTATACGTGGCATGCAGGGGACCTGCCTACTCCCACAAGTAGGACAATCCAAAGGTCATGACAAATCGTATGGACCGAACATCCATGGGACTGCAAATCCTGGTGGGTGCGATAAACCCTGCAATGCATACAGATATTCGAGTGTAACCATAATTGATAAACCGTCCTCACAAAAATATGATCTGGATACTTCAAAATATACAGACTGAATTGAGTGGACAGACATTAACATAGACCGTTCTCAGGACTGACCACACATCAAAAGCGGTAGTACTAATAAACAATACAAGATTCACAAAGAAAAATCAAGTACTGAACAATAGTACTTACTACAGACAAGCAAAGTTGTACTAACTAAACTCTGCAGACTATTTCTTGCCACCGACCTACGGGATGAACCCCGTATAACTGACTAGGCCATGGACTTCGTGTGGATGTCTACATGCACCATCACCATCTTGTCAACCTTGGAGAACCTAACAGAGTGGTCTTTCCACTCATAAACATGATGATGAAAACATGCCGCATCAGATTTGTTGGGAAGCTTTACAAGAACCACACCCTTTGTAATCGAAGGCACAGCCAAGAAATTGTTGTGGTCCCAGCCTCGAGAACACGCCTGACAACAATGCTACAGGAAAACACTAGTTTAGGACACGTGGCGACAAGGACACAGCAGCTGGATAGTTCAGCAGTAGAACTCATCATTAGGTCTTCCAGTTCACACGACATGACTTTCAGAACTTCATCTCCACCGCGGACCTGGTTCTAATTCAAACAGAACCCATATTTTATTACTACCTCCGTTCAGAAATATAAGATGATTTTCGATATTATACTCCATATATGACTACATATACACACAAAAATGAGTGAACAAAGACACTAGAACATGTCTTCAAAGGCATGAGAGCAGAGGGTTACTTGCAATATCCATAACACAAGTTACTGAGGCAAATATACCCTCTTAAAAGGTAGCATTGATGTTCATAAAGTACTCCCTCCGTCCCAAAATTCTTGTCTTAGATTTGTCTAGATACGGATGTATCAAGTCACAATTTATTATTAGATACATCCGTATCTAGACAAATCTAAGACAAGAAATTTGGGACAAAGGGAGTAGTTGAAAGTAATCTATAAGAAATCAGTGTCAACCTCTCACATGTTTTGGTCAAAAGAGGAATTTAAAACCGTCATTTGGCACACTAAAATCACATGCAAGATCACCCAGAAAGTTGTACTACCAGTACTAGTACTGCGTGTTAGATGAAAAAACACGATCAAGATCGAGAAAAAGATCGTCAACAAGAGACATTACCTGGACTTGCTTAATGAGGGATCCCGGAGAGGGGGGCTTGGGCAGGGCGATGGCTTTGAGCTTGTCTGCGGTAGTCTCGGAGGGGTGCTTGCACTTCTTCGTACCATGAGCCTCGACGGTTTTGGCCAGAGCCATAGACATCACGCCGGTCGGTGCTCCGGCGTCCATCCAAGAGAGGAAGATAAGAGAGAAGAGTGAAAGGAGTAACGAGATGAGGGAGAAGCGAAGCGAGTGGGGGTTTTCTTCAAGAGAGGAAGCTGAGAGAGAAGAGTGAAATGATGGTTGCTTCGTCCGTCCAACTTACTGCTGGACAGGAGGGGGTTTTGTGATTTGACGACTCATTGGGCATTACCGTGGCGGTTCGATCGGGGTAGTCTACCGTCACTCTACTACGGAGTAATTTAGTTCATGGCTGGTGGACCCAGGTGCTGGCTGTCCCACACGTCGGCGAAAGTGAGTAATTTAGTGCATGGCTGGAGGAGGATCCGCACGGTAGAGCGTGTCCACTGTTTTTCTAAAGAAAAAAATGATTAGAGCAAGCGTTTCCACTCTTACGACGGAGTGCGAAACACGGCAACCACTTGAACATACATAGTTCTCCTACTACTAGGCATGTGCAGTGGTTCATACGTTAGTACTACACAATCTTGTTGCTAATGTAGTAAGATATGACGATAACAAATGATATTGTGCGCATGTCAACTACTCCTATATGTAACATAGTACTGCTTTTTTGACTGTCCGATCGAGAATGAACGATGAGATCAATGTTAATAGAACTAGGTCTACAGCGCAGAAGAGTACGATGCTACAGTACTCCATGAAACATGAACCATATGAAGCACGAATAGTGTTAGGCAGGGTGTATGAAAGGTGCACGGGATGGGAGCAAAAGTTCCCTTATCGACCCACTTTTGGGTGTTTGGCAGAGTGCATGAAGGGTGCATGAGTCCACACTAGTAGGTTGACAAAAATACACGAAGAGGAAACAACTATATTGAGATGAGAATGCAACCAAACACACCCACATGCTTTGTGCTATAGTGACTGATCTGCACCGTCTGAGTTTGATCCAACGGTCATGTTGCACCGAGGCATGGACATGCCCATGCAGAGGGCACCTAAACACCACCGAAGTCCCTCTGCTTCTCAAGGCGCGCGGCGTTGGTGATGCAGGGTGCAACCACCCGCAAAGCCCGCTCCCGGTCGACGTGAGCCAGCTCGTCAAAGACGGCGTCCAATGTCACGAATGGATTCCAGTGACGGAGCCCTGAAAGGATTCGCTTGGCAACAGCGACGACATCCTGCAACCTCTCCTTGTCCAGCTCAGCCCCCACCATCGCGCGGAGACAGCTCAGCTCCTTGGAGATATAGGTGAAGAAAGACACTAGGTCAGGAGGCCGCAGCTCGTTGAAGTCGACCGGGTGGTCGAACGGGTTTAGCCCGACGGCCGGCATCGCCGCACTGGCACGACGGTACGCATCGCGTAGCCGCAACACATGCGTGGCAACTTGGTTCACCAAGTGGCTGAGGCGATCCTGGACCTCGTCATGATCGGCCCGCTCGCGCTCCAGCCGGCTCCCCTGACGGCCTATCGCATCTCCCGCTTTCTGCAGCAACTTCGCCGACGCCTCGAGCATCTTTGTGGTGGACGCCTGCCGCTTTTGAAGCTCCATGAACTCCCGCACATAACGGAGGAGAATGGCACTCCTCTCCTCACTGAGCTCACGGAGCTCCATGTCCTTGGCCCTGAGCTCTGCATCCTTGGCATGGAGCTCGTGTGTCAGGCGCCTCACCTCGGACTCCATGATCTGCTGCGCCGCCATGGCACCAGGTAGAAGCAACAGGGAGAGGAAGCAAAGGGGGCAAAACGGCTGAAAGGCAATGTAATCTACGGGAAGGCGGAGGGAGCCAGCCGAGGAGCGGGGAATCTTTTGGTTTTCACCACGGTAAAACACCAGTCGACGACTTCTCACATCAGGGAGCACTGGGTTTTACAGGTGGAGTCATCGTGACTAAATGCTGCCGCGCCTGCTCCCGTCAATCAAAAAATTAAAAATCCTGCCGCGCCTGCTCCCGTCAATCAAAAATTAAAAATCCTGCCGCCCCCAAACACCAGAGCAACACCGCGGTGGATATTTAAATTTACCTGCCGGCAAGTAGATAAAAAAGGGATGAAAAAACAAATGTGGGGGCAGCCTATCTAATCGGTCGAACTAGCCCAACTAGCTAGCTACTGTGCTTCACTGATGTACTCGGCGGGAAAGGTGGTCTTTCGTGATTTGATGACTCATTTACTTGCTTCGGCGCTACGACCGAGGAGGACCCAGAAAACACGCGGTAGGGCGTCCCACGTCAGGAAGAATATATGCATGCACCACCCGGGAGGACCGCGAAACCGCGCAGTAGGGTGTGCCACATCTCGGCACGGAGGAAAAATGTGCGTGTACAAATATACTGTATCACACGTAGTACCTATGGTTCGACCTCGGGACCCAGCCAGTCGGTCGAAAACACCCCACTAGCCACACAGCTTCATCATGCAAACCTGGCATGGAGGATAGATGTGGTTATCTCTGTCTCGACCAGCCACAACGTCTCTTGTTCTAGGCAATTCTTCTATTTTCCAAGCTTTTTTTAGTTGTAATAACACCACGGAAAGCTAGCGCCGCTCTTCGTGTGTGCCCGTGCAAAGGTTAGACGATGGAGAGAAGAGTGATTGAGATCGCAGACCTGGGACCCACCAGTAAGTGAGACAATGGTCATGCACGTGTTGACGAGGCACTCCCTCTACTCTACTCAACGCAAGTACTGTATAAAATCAAGTTATGGGACAAAGCCAACAACCGTTTGTTTTTTCAGGCTATCGACTTACGCTTTGTAGTCCAGGTTGCTAGTTCGAATCTCGTCTTTCAGATTTGTCAGTTTTAGGTCCAAATTTGATTAATGACAAGTGGGACCCCCATGTGTTGTTCTGATATTTCAGTGTAGGATGGTTTTTTTTGAACAAACACTTTGCGCGGTTAGACAAGTAACGGCACGAGTTACACGTATTTTACAAGTTTACGAACAAAAATGACAGCGGCATAGAATATCACATCCACCCCACAGCTTAGATACTATGGTGATACGAGTTTTTACACCGTTGGAAGTGAGATCCAATGGCTTGGGAGTAGTCTTTGTAATTATGCGCAATTTCCAAACTCTCCAAAGGTTTTTTTTTGCAAATAAAACATTCAGGCCTCGTGTGTGCCGCTGCATCTTCGATCCAACGGCTCCCCGTTGCTCATATTAGGTGCTCCCCGTAGCTTAATTACCCGCTACGGTGAAATGAGCATCTAGGTCGTATGATCAGTGATCAGATGGCACATGCGTAGTACTTGTACTTTCTGCGCATTTCCCAAACTCTATTAGCCGTATATTGCAAAAACATTCAAACCTCCTACTGTGGGCCGTTAGATCTCCGTGAACTCGTATCACCATAGAATCTACGGTGCGGGAGCACCTCATATTCTCCCATGCGAGAAAACATAAGGTGCTATCGCAGCTTGGATGCTATGGTGATACGAGCTTGGAGGTCGTTTGATCTGAGATCTAATGGCATCTGAGCAGTCTTTGTGCTTGTAAGCAGTGGCCGAACTCTTTTGGGGCTTTTCTGCAAAAAACCATTCGAACCACCGAGGAGGTGTTGGGTCATAAATCCAACTCCTCCGAAGAGCTTGTATCACCAAAGCATCTGAAGTGTGGTAGCACATGATATTCTTACATACAGGAGAATATGATGTCCTCCTTCATCTTAGATGCTACGGTGATACGAGCTTCGAGGTCGTTGGATATGGGATCAAAGGGCATCTGAGTAGTTTTTGTACAAATTGTGTGCAATTCTCAAACTCATCAAGGTTTCCTGCAAAAATATTAAGACACATAATGTGAGCTGCTATGTCTCAGATCTACAAGCTCCAAGCTACTCGTATCGGCATATAGCATCTAAGGTATGGGGGCACATGATATTCTCCCTGGGAGGAGGGGTGGGGGTGCACAACCAATCGGTGGTTAGGAGGGTGGGGACAAATATAATCTAAACAACCCTAAACAAAGCTCCACAATTTTATCTAAGGTCGAGGGGTTGACCCCCGACAATCATAGCTCTGCCTAAACACAACATTTGCATGTACTGTAGTACTAGACTTAATATTCATGTTTCAGTTTCATGTTCATTTTAAATATTGAACTGAGGACCATGGATGTCTTACATTTTACTCCCTTCGTTCCTAAATATTAGTCTTTTTAGAGGTTTCAAATGGACTGGC
This sequence comes from Triticum dicoccoides, assembly GCF_002162155.2. Taxonomy (NCBI): domain Eukaryota; kingdom Viridiplantae; phylum Streptophyta; class Magnoliopsida; order Poales; family Poaceae; genus Triticum; species Triticum dicoccoides. Next base: position 43,307,504 of record NC_041383.1, read on the forward strand.
ACATACGGATGTATATAGACATATTTTAGAGTCTAGATTCACTCATTTTGCTCCGTATATAGTCACTTGTTGAACTCTGTAAAAGACTAATATATAGGAACAGAAGGAGTATTTTTGATTTCGTGTCATGCATGCATGGTTTGGAAAAATAGATGCACTATACTTATTGGATTGTTGCTGTGTTCGTGTGTGTTTGTGTCTCTCTCTCTCTCTGTGTGTGGTCATATGCTTGATACATACAAAGTTTTCTCACCTCCATATTGTTCATCTTTTAAATTTGAATTTGCATTGGAAAACTTACTAGGGATACCATGAAATGTGAAATCCACGTTGAGATCACTATATCACAAACTCACTCTAATTCAACAACTCGTCATAAATCAATTACCACGTTGAGATTAGTATTTGCAAGGAAAATACAGGTATTGTAATACACATAGATTCGTTTGGCAATATAAAAGGTTCCTTTCGTATTCTCGAATGGTAGGACCCAACGGTGTACCAGCCAGACCTTGGCTCATATTGATCCTAAAAAAATAAAAAAACGGGCTCGTGTCCTTCCGTGGCGTGCATGGTACACACATTAGGCAACCCCAACCAGTCGAGCCTCAGCGTTCAAGTCGAAATATCTGGCAGCGAGAATTCCAGCCCTGGGAAATTCCCCTCATGTCCCCGGTCCATAATGCCTACCGATGAACAACGGAGGGATGCTTTAGTAACTAGTCAACATTACCTACTGTGCCGAGCACGGTTCAATTCCCTCGGTCGCCGCTCGTTAAGGTCACCCGTCAACTGCATTGCCTAGTACTACTACTACTACACCAGCATGATCACAAAATTGAGCCCGTTTGTTCGTGCCTAGTACTTGAGTAATATATCAGGCAATGCACTGGTACTGAGGAATTATCCTTTTACTCTGCATATATAACTTTTCTGAAGTCTAACTAAGAAAAATGTTTGAGCAAATCCTTGCTTAAGAAATACAACAGGACAGATGTACGGCTTGAAAATTTATTGCATGATGCAGGTTATGATATTGTTTCGAATCCTGGATCTTAAATTTCAGAAAATCCAAAAGTGAGCATAAGTTCTTAAAACTGAGCATGGTCACGTGATATGGCACAAATATTACTTCGTAAGTTTTTTCTTCAATTTGAGACAAGCTGCTTATGACAAGTTGCACAAATGAAGAGCCAAGGTATTTTGGAACAAAAACATGTCACGTTAAGGCGAACGCTTTCACTATTGAAACCTGGGCGTTTACGTGCCGCCACGAGTCCCCGCTTCTCATCGGCAGGTGTCGTCCGAGCAAGCGAGTGAGTCGACGGGAGGCGTGCGAGCAGACCGCTGCGCCGGCTGTCAGGGAGGCATGCGAGCAGTCCGCTGTGCAGGCTCACCGGGAGGTGAGCCCTTTGACCAGGCTCCGCCGCCCACTGGCTTCCCAACTGCTCCCACTTTTAATGCCGCCGGCGCCGTAGTTTAAAATCAACCCCGCACTACCCGGTATCACTACAATCTTCTCTCTTCCTTTCCGATTCTCCTGTCGTCTACCTCCAACTAGCATGACCTAAACTTACGCCATGTCGCATCACGATGGTCTGCCCTTACTGTTCTAGTTTCCTCAGGAAGACAACCAGCCGGAGTCTCAAGAACATAAGGCGCTTTGGGACGAGCTTGAACTGGCCTTCTGGGAAGACGTCGTGCCTTTCCCCGCTCCCTTTCCGGCTCCTGTCGCCCCGACGGCGCCAGCGCTCATCCCCGTGCAATAGATGGGCTGGGAGCCGCACATTGTTACCGAGCTTGATCCCATGGGGTTCCACAAGGTCCCCGCCAACTTTCACGCGCCCGTGCACCTGCCAGCGCATGCGCCTGCGCGTGCACTGATGCGCACGCCCGTGCCAGTGCCCGTGCACCTGCCAGTGCATGCGCCTGCGTGTGCACTGACGTGTGCACCCGTGCCGGTGCCTGTGCACACGAATGTCTCCGCCGCGCCGTTGACAGCGCCTGTCCCCGCGCGGGTGCCAGTGCCCCCCTCAGCGGCATGGATGGCCGCCATCGACCGCTTCCTTGCACCAATGCCAGTCGCCTCCTCCTGCCAGTTGACTCGCTCCGAAGTCCAGAACATTTTGGCCTCCCTTGAAGCTAGGCCAACGTCCAAGAGTACGCCAACAACGGCGCAAGACGCTACCGTCGCCGTCGGTCAGTGGCCCGACGACACACAGAGCACGACAGAGGAGCCGCTTCCCACTTCGAGATGCCCCCGCCGTTGCCGCATAATCTAATTTGCCATGAAAAATGTTCGGATTTCCATGCTTAAAATCTGAACGTTTATCATTTCCGTTTATTATTTATCGATCATCGTATAATTTAAAGTCGGAGTCAGACTGAACGAAATCTATGGTTTGACCGATTGAATGTTTTGCTAGAGCCGTATCAAATTAAATATAAAACGTCATCAAGCCACATGTATTCCTTGTCATCCAACGACCTAGACTGCTTCAATGTCGAGTGCTCAACACGTTTAGCGTACAGTTAATTTCATGCCAAAAATAGTGCTAATCACATAACAACACTTAAATAATATCCTAGTACTTAATATCCGCATGCACTTAATATACTTACAAATTAATGTGCATTGCACGTACACACTGACTAGTGCTGCTAGTACATGAAACTGGTGCCGTGACTTGTGAACGCGTCCAGATATGGTCAACGGCAATATCGCCCGTGAGTTCTTCCTGTTTGCCCGTGCGTCTAAACGCGGAAGGGGAGGAGAGAGAGAGAGCACACATGGAACCCACTAGTAAATGAAGGCGAATATTACTAAAAATAATATTACATGTTATCCATTAATTAGGCTGTGGTAATATAAAAACATTATGTAAACAAAGGGGGGTACAACAAACATTGCTATTCTACGTATGTTAGCTATATATTGATGTGCGTCTTGAAGGCCCGGTCGCATGTTCGATCCTCGTCCTTTATTTTTTAATTTGTATATAGGTCCAAATTTGTTTCATGACATGTGGGCCCCTCGGTGTGTAGTTTGTAGCACTTTAATTTGTGGGTCGAAATTTGTTCCATTCCAAGTGGACTATCGTTGTGTAGTTTTGTAGCTTATTTATAATAATTAAAGAGAACAACATAGTTTTTTCAATGATACCATGGTGCGACGTTGAAGGCGAGAAAGGACGTGCGAGAGAGCGATGACCGAGCCAGAGGGAAATCAACTACGGGAGTTGCGTGGGTTGCAACGGTGTTTGGAGTAGTTGTGGGCCGGATGCTACAAAAATATAATCTAAAACCGACCAGAATAAATGCCTACACAAACTAATCGAAGGTTGGAGTGCCCTTCGCAATGTAAATAGCTCCGGCTTTGCGAGGGATGGAGAGGTAGTAGTTTCAACGCGTGGAAGATACGGTGTGAGAAAGCGAGGTCAATCGTGAGACATATAGATAGAGAGACAAAGTGAGTGTGGTCCGACATTCATTGAACAAATATATATGCTCTGGAGAGATATTGTCCGATTGAGCTTTTGTCAAGGGTGAGGGCTGTAAGATAGAGCTTGAGAAATGATCCAGTCACAGACATGTAGATATATTTTGTGTGTGAGAGGAAGCAAGGTCAACCGATCACATAGGGTCGCCGTGCAATCAGAAGAGTGAGACGGGTTGGAGAGAGTGACCTAGATAGACAATGTGCGTGAGAGAGTATACAATGTGAATAGGTTGAATTGGGCTCAAACATGGTGATATGTCGTTTTTGTCCGAGAAAGAGCGAGATCAATTGAGACATACACACACACAGAGAGAGAGAGAGAGAGAGAGATTGAGTGAGCGTGGCCCACCATGAGGTCGAAAGAGTGGCGGCGGCTTGGATGGACTGACCTAGATAGACAATCTGCGTGAGAGAGTATAGAGTGTGTCGATCGAGGCCCGAACAGGGAGATATATCATTTATGTGTGAAATAAAACGAGACTCGGATAAAGAGAGTGAGATTGAGCGAGCGTGGCCCGCCGTGCGGAAGAAAGAGTGAGACAGTCTCGAGGGAGTGACCTAGATATACAATGTGTGTGCGTGCGCATGAGAGGTTGGGGGGGGCTAGATAGGCAATGCATGTAT
>NC_041383.1:43311741-43334024 GCF_002162155.2 Triticum dicoccoides
ATTTGAATGTACATAGTACGAGACTTAATATCGATGTTTCAATTCGGTGTACATTGTAAGATTTGAACCAAGGACTAGGCATACGGGTAATTATTTCGAATTCGTGCCATAATAAGTTTCGAAAAGTTGACATTGACTCAATTTATTGTGCTTTTTTGTAGGTCATATGTTTGAATCCATCCAAAACACTACCATCGTGTTCATCATATACATATGAATTTGTATTAAAAAAGTAGCATGGATACAGTGAAATGCGAAATCCACGTTTGAAATGGAGATCGCTATGTGACACACACTTTAATTCAAATAACTAACTACGTGACACACACTGTAATTAAAATAACTAATTATGTGACACACACTCTAATCCACGTTAGCGTGGGTACCGTTTCGATTTTTTTTCAAATAACTCCTCATTAATTAATTTATGGTACTCCCTCTATTCACTTTTATAAGACCTTGAAGACATTTCAGAAAATATGCAAAACAGTTCATTTCAAGTTGTCTAAAATGACTTACAAAAGCACGGGAATGACTAATTATTGCAAGGAAAACACGGGCATGGTAATACATACAGATTCGTTTGCAAATGAAAGAAGATCCGTTTGCATTCTCAAATGTAGGCGCACCAAGTAGAACAGGGTCGTGTCGGGGTGGACGTTGCTTCGGTGCCTTAAAGGCAACTGCCTTTGGGTCACTGACATGTGGGCCAGCAACCTGTTGGGCCCACATGACATGGACACAAAGGCAGGTGCCTTAAGGCACCGAAGCATAGTTCTGTCGGGGTGGTCGCATGTGTCGGACGGACGCGTAGCACACAGTCACCTACCCACCAAAAAAAGGACGACGACAAAATAAGTTCGCGCTTCCACGTTCGAATTGAAATACCTGGCGGCCCAATTCCAGCCCTGCAAAATCTCTCTTCTCCACTGTCCCCTTCCGCGCCCAGATTGCTCAAATCCCTAATTCACCACCAACCCAAGCAAAGTTTGAATCGCCCCTCGTCTCGTCTCTTTCCCCACTGTTCCCCACCTCTGTGCCGGACGACGATGACGAAGACGACGGTCGCGCTTCACCACCGCACCGGAGCTACCTCATCTACGCCATCGTCCACCGCACCGGGTGGTCCACCGACAACGTCGGCTATCGCAACCGACGTGCCTCACAGACACCGAGTTCCACCGCATCAGGTGCACACCGACGCCGTCTCCCAGCTCAGCGCGGCTACTTCACCGAGCACATCATCACACCTCCGGCCCCCGAGGCTGTTGGGGCTTCACCAACGGTCTCGTCCACCGCGTCGTAGCGCTCCGCTGCCACTCAAGATCTGCATCCGTGCGCGGCCAGCCAACGCCAGTGCATCACCTTCAACGGTTTTGAAGTGACCCACACTCTAGCTAGGCGAACATGCCCAAACGCCGGCCCAAACTAGGTATCCACACATCACTCCCTTGTGCACTGTTCCGACGATGTTTGTATATCCTTTCACTGCTCTCTTAGCTTACACGCCTATGAAACTCTAACTTTAACTCTATTTCTTATGGAGATATCATCTGAAACAAGAAAATCCATTTTTTAGCGAAGCATGACGGCGCTACGGGATCTGGTACACATCCTGCACACCCGTATAACCTTGTAAGTATCTGTCCTCCGGTACAACATCAAGGTCGATTCCTCTTATTTGATTAACCATTCGCCGTGTCAAAAATGCAGAGGGAGATGCAAGTAGCACAAGGCCTGCACATCCAAGCAAGTGGTAACATGGAGTTGTACATGGAACATCCCAAGCGCAAGCAGAGCTGCAGTGAGCCTGTATAACGAGCTAGCGTAAGTCCCTGCATTTCATTTAATTCGTAGTGGCATTCGTGTATGATTTGTGTGAAGTGGCTGATCCACGAATTCAAGTTACCAGTGGAGAACATTTAACTTAAAAAATACGAAGGCACTTGCACTCCGGAAATCAACATAACTTGAGAAATGTGAAGCTACATGCACTTTGAAAACCAGCTAATGATTAAAAGTAGTTCAGATTATAAACACTAAATGATGCAAGCACCAAAAAACACAAAATGCAACATGGGGTACAAGGACTGCAAACATGGTCTGTACCTGCTTGAATTATTTGTTCTCTGGCTGAAAATATCGAAGTGTAATTGCACGTATAACCAGTGTGCGAATTGCATATCAATATATCTATCCTGCGCAAGTATGCCAATAGTTTCAAACAACAGATTAGAAAAGTATTTATGCTATGTTGTCATGATACGGGGACTTTCTGGTAGATGGCCTCGACATTTCCTCAAGCTATGAAAATGCACTATAATTTGCTTGTCATCAATGCCTGCAAATCTCTGTCTCTCTCAACATAGTAGATCATCATTAGACACTAAATCCTTCAATGAGCTTGCAAAATGCTTGCATTAGATCCCTCATTAGACACTATATGTTCATCACCAGGAGCATGTAAAATGTTTGCATCAAATCATTCATTAGCAGTCTGTTCATTAGACACTTCAGGCTCAAGAACAACATGAGCTTGTATGTTTGCACCGAAAACTTGATTAGATACATCAGATTCAGTCAGTTCAGTATTGATTGGGGGAGTTATAAAATAAGTAGAAATTGGTTTTATTTTCTCATAGATTCCCTACATACAAGCAGTTTTACAACACCGTCATGTTTAACTATTGGCCAAAAATTGAAGAGTTGAATTAGATATAATCAGGGATGTGATGTACCTGCTCGTTGCGCATGCTACTCTTGCAAGCTGCAACTGTCCGTTTGCGCAAGCACGATGCCATGCCCGTGATGCCGCCGCTGACTCCCACGCAGGCTACACCCAGGGTTGGATCTTCATCTTTGTCCTTCCGTTCGCTTGAAGCCCAGCGACCGCCCTCCAACGAGGGCGCGAGGAAGTGCTGTGTCGGTCTGTCCAGCGGCGGCTAGGTTAGGAGCGAACAAGACTGGAGGCTGGAGCGAATGAATTGGGATTTTTCCTCCTGTCGATCGATATGGGAGGCGCTCGTTTGGGCTGCGAGCCTGCTATAGGGCCTGCCTTTCACTTATGTTATTGGCCCATCAAATTGAAACATTTTTCTTCATTTTTTACATTGCCTGCTCATGTGTTGGGACGAACAAAACTAGCGTGGGCCAACCTGGACGACTCAAACTAGGTGCACACTTTCCAGCCACCTGAGGCGGCCGCCCATACCAGCCCCTATGGTGGCGTCACCCCTTTTTCATGTATGATTGGATAGTGAAAAATATTCCAGTGGCGCTTTTGATTTACCCACAGAATGGTTGAATTGCTTGTTTCTATGAACTGAGTTCGCCAATAATGTGAAGGATGTCAGTCTTTTAATCCTATTGTAGATTGCTTAGATCTCGATATGTCAAAAGTAATCACATGAAATATACAGTAAAAGCCAGTGTGATGTGTGTGGCTACAACTAGTTTGACTACATGTCCTCATATAACATATCAAGGACGCACCATCTTACCAGATTAACCATTCGACTTACCCATGCAGTGTGGGAAGAAAGAAGTATTGGAACTGCATATCCAAGCAATTGATGCCATGGACTCCTTCGTACAACCTTGTAAGCGAAAAATAAGTTGCAGTGTGCCTGTACAAATAACTAGCGTAAGTTCAGTTACCTGCTTCTCGGAATTTTAGTTAGCCACTTATTGCAAAATTGTTCAATTACGTTGCTTGGCTTAATTTAGTTTGCTATTGATTACATAATGCCACAGCCTATTAATCATATTGTAGACTGCGCCTATCTATGTGTTCGATACTTACTGTTAAGAATTACTTGTTTGCCTTAAATTAAATATCTACTTGTTTGTTTAACTGCTTTGCTGCTGGAATAGCGGATTACAATGATGTTAATAATTACTTTTCAGCATCCAATTGAAACTCTTTAATTCCTTGTTTGTTTAACTGGTTTGCTGTTATAACTCCCAGTTGAGATATTTTGCTAACTTCAACTTTTCTGAATCCAATCGGAACTTTAATGGAAAAAGAGGTTAGCCCAAGATCAAAGAGCGAGGTCCCCATGGACGTTGCATCATCCCACAACAGTGGCACCGGCCCAATCGTGCATTATGAATTGCCAACTGCTGATGCTCTAGAGGCTAAACTAGTGGTAGAAAGAGATTCTGCTTCTGCACTTAGAGATGAAGTTGACATGTTGAGGAAGAAAACAACAGAATCACAAGCAGTACTCAAGAAAACCATTGAATATTTGGTGGATTTCAGAACGAAGCAAGCTGAGACTGACCAGATTGTTAAGGTCTTGAAGGAAAAAAGGAAATTTAATTCCTACTTGGTAAATCATACGTGAAATGTTCTTTCCATCGTTGAATAACCTTTGTGTTGTCTGTTCATGTAATCAATCAAACCATTTGTTTTAGAGATCATGTAATATATATTTTTGTTTCTTGGTTTGTCATTTTATTTGAGCACAAGTCTGTATTAATTGATAAGACTCGGAGACATTTCATTTGGATTGTTGTGCCAGACCTACAAATATGCCAATCGGGCTGAATGTGCATTCAACAATAGTAGTAGTATAGATGGACCATAAGTGGCACGCATCGGAAAGGGCCAAGATGCTGGCTAAAAAAAGGATGTTGTTGTAGCCAAAAAAAAGTACAATGACCTGGCTTATGTATGTTAGTTGATATTATTGATCCATATACTCTATAAGTGTTTATATGTCTGTTAGTTCTGTACATTTTTGGTTGATTGACTCGGTATTTGAATCTTGATACGTCGCTTGTGTACATATCTAAATAGGAGTACACATTATGCTGCGTGTCACACTTGAGTTGGACATGAAGTGTTCCAAATATTTGAATTCACCTTAAAGTGGGTTCTAACTTCTGAATTTGAGTATCGGCATTTGTAAACCATATTCATATATGATAGTGGAATACATCTTTGTCATCCTTTTGAAGATATATAAAAACACATAGAATGATTTATAACGATTCATATAGGATACAAAATGGATTCGAATTTAGTTGCCAGGGTAAACGTGGATGCTTATTATCCCAAAATTTGAAAGAAGCGGCAAAATGTCCACTCCCACGTCGGCTGCCCGAAGCCAAGTGTTTGGGAGATGGAAATTACTGTCTACCCATTACACGGACAATCCATCGGCCCGATTTCCACTGCTCTAAATAGGGGTAGGTTAGTAACTTCAATTAGACGTGACATGATCGCCTCTGAGACCATTCCGACACTATGGGCGTCAAACATGGGCGGCAAAACACGTTTGATTCAAGCTCGTCCGAAATACCTCTGTTTCTCCCTCCATTCCCCATTCATACACGATGGGCGACAAAACAAACTTCACTCGGCAGAAATCAATGTAGGCAAATATTTAAATAGGGGCAGGTTTGTAACTTCACTCAGACGTGACACAACCGCCCTACCTATCAGCCCCGTTCGTACACCGTGGGCGCCAACCATGGGCGCCAACCACCCTCTCCTCGCCCGAAATCACTCTAGGCAAATATTGGCGAGATGCGAGATTACCGTCCTATCCCCAATCGACGAGACGTCCAAATTTTAAACGGGGGCTAAGTTCGTAACTTTCCCATATTTCAGACAGGCGCGTCCCAAAAACATGGTTCCCCATACCTCTCCCTCCATTTTCCCATTCATACACCGTCCGCGCTAGAACACCCCATCCCCACACCAGCCTCCGTCCGCCACCCCATCCATCGCCGCTGTCCTCCACCACATCCATCCCCACCGTCCTCCATCATGCCGGAGCGCCTACCAAGAGCGCGTCATCCACTACTAGAGATGGATGTTTCTCATCCACGGTGACGGACCAATAGCCTTGCATCACGTCCTCTCGCTTCATCAGTGTCGTCGTCCTCTTTGCTGGGGCCGCTCACACGACCTTCTCTTCCACCGCAACGGGACTTATCCCTTGATGCACCAGCCTACCGTCGCAGATCTGCTTCAACGCCACCAACAGCCATCGCACCCCTGATGCCTACACGGGCCGCAAGAGAGGTGGTACTTCATATCTCCTCAACTTTTTGATCTCAACCAGGAAATAGATCTTAACTTGGCTACTATACTTTCTTTTGAGCTCTTAGAATTTAGTTCTTAGTTCGAAGCAAACAATGGATGCTAAATATCATTTCTCCGGTTTGCAGCTTCAAATCTGCCATGGCACAGCCATAATACGGTTTAATTGATCATACTTAGGGTTTAATTGATCATGTTGGTTCCGTGGTGGTTTCTTTAATATAAATCAGAGGGGAAACCCTCTTTTGCTAAAAAATATGCTTAGAGTTTCCCCCTTTTATGATCACTATACGATCAGAATACGTGCTTCATGTCATAATAACACTGCTCCACCCATCAAGCTAAACAAGCTTAGTTGTTCAAATAATCATCTGATATTATTAAAACAGAGTTGTTTAATTGGTCAGCTAAATGTTCCTAAATTAGTTTCGAAAATGCATGTTCGCCGCTCGGGTGTGTATCTCTACAGGGTTCCTATAGATTTTGGGTCGTCCCAGGCCCCGATTCCCCTCTGTTCTGCTGCGCGCTTCCGATCTCTACTTGCCCCCAGCCGCCTGCCTCGCCGGCGCGACTTGCCGTCCCCGGACGGCATGACTCTAGGAGGAGACGCCGGACTAACATGAGGCCAGGAGCAGCTCGTCCAACAGCGTCACCGCTGCCCGAGCGCATCGCCGTGCCTACCTTCCCAGTCCGTTTAGGGCTCAGGCGTGTAGCACCCACCAAGCCAACCCGATTTATCTTGAGATACGTCCTCAACACTCAGCAGCCACTCCTCATCACCCATTTTCTAATTGATTCATTACTCATTAGGCAGGACTGTCATTAGGGTTTGTTGTGTGCTCAGTGCTACCTACACTTAATGGTTCAGATGTATTTCGGTAATCTTTAGTACCTCTAAAGTTCACAGGGTTTTCAAAATTCCGGCCCTCGGAACAGACACTAGTCATTTTGGATTGTTGGTCATAGTGACATTGACCCAGATTACTACTGCAAGCCAGGTTTGTTGACAATTTTACTTGTCTTTCTTAGTCATTCGATATAATATCCAATTATTCACGTCGATTAGTTGCAAAAAATAAGTGCTAGACAAACTTCTTCATTCAGATTTTGGACGGTCTCTTACTGCAGTTACAATTCTGCATACTTATCCTAGTAAGCTCACAAGGAAATGATTGATTCACTAAATCTATGCTTGCCTTGTCATATTTGTTGTCAATACTATTTTAGGGTGGACCACCCTGTTTCTAAATACTGGAACCGTAGACATGAGTGAATAGTATTTCTCTATGTGATCTCTTCCACCATGTGTGGGCAACGAACACTGCATTCTATAGAAAGAAAGTGTCATTTCCAGCTTTTACATAGGTTTCGATCTTTTACATGGAATACAATCTGCCTACTTGCTTTGTGTCACACTACCAACACTCCATCCTTGAAGCTAAACATTATGCCACTCATAACTTCTTAGTTTATTTGTTCAAATATGAATTTCATATGATTCTAATGTTCCTACTTCAGTTTTGAAATGTGTGCCTGCCTGTTATAGAGACATAAGGGGTTTGTATTTCTGTGTGTAGTCTGGTCAGCACGATTGGGGAGGTGAACTTTGCATATGGAGGGGTTTAGAGGGAGAAACTCTCCGAGTTGAATCCGCAATGCATTCCATAGATAATCTGACTACTTTTTATGTTTTCATGAATCTCAAATTCTGAACAACATCATAATGATTATGAGCTTGCACGCATGAAAAGAATAAAGCAGAACAATACCATGGTTGTCAAAGTTGGCATTAAGGGACTAAAATCAAGTCTGGATGCAATGAAATGCAAACGCTCTCCACCTATAGATTCATGCTCAGAATATGATCCTAACAGTGATTCTGAGCTAGAGGGAGACCTAAGTCAATGTAGCTCCCTAGTGGAGGAGTCAGAGGAAGATGCCCTATCTTATTCACCCATCAAGGTACTTGCTCTAACTTTCCAAGGTTACATTGCTCACACATATCTTGCAACTGATGCTTTGAATTGCTTCTACTTTGTTGAACTGCCATTAGCTTAGTTTACACATCGTGTATGTGAATACGCGCTGCCTATCCATTTTCAGTACATATTCCATCTGTCATCATACCATATTTATCCATTCAAATGTTGTTCTTGTGTATCAGACGTTCAGAAGGAAGAGGGCGATTGCTGATCGTGGAGGAGCACAAGCAAAGTATTTGGAAAAGGTAGTGGCACCTGATAAATCAAATAGCCCATTAGGTGTAGTTGCAATATCACCTGACCCACAAAATACCCCAACTCTAGCAGACTCTAGCCCTACTACACTGGTCATTTCTGATGCCCCAACTCAGCAGACCCCAACTGCTGCAAACAGTATGATTATGCCAGTTGACATAGCACCAGCTGTACGGCGCAAAACCCCCATTCCAGCAAAGAGTACACCAAATCCAGTTGCCAAATCCCTTTTCGAACCAAAGAGAGCCCCAATTGCAGCAAATAGGACCCCTATTCCATTTCTTCCCAGTTTAGAAGACGAAGCTTATGTTGTTGTCAGGAACTTTGTGCCCATCTTTCCTTCATGGAAAGATTATACCGCAGACACAGAGCAATTTCCAGTCTTCCTCCGCAACTTACGCGTAAGTAATGTACTAATGTTATTCATGGTCATTACTGCATATGTTTCTGCTGACAGAAGACACAAGATTTCATTCTTTTAAATAGGCGAGGAGCAAACTGGATTGTGATGATGAGAAAGGGTTGGTTGCGCTTTTCAAGCACTCGTTGATGAAGTATCGTTCCTACCTGAGGCAAGCGCACTTCGATGGCAAGCCTCTGAACGAAATTTCTGTAAAGTCTCCGGTGCTACATTTATCCGACGGTGACTGGAATAATCTTTTTACACATTGGTCTCGGCTACAGCGTAAGGTACTGTCTATGATATCACATCACAATTTGAACTACATTTCTGCATTTGCCTTAATATCTCACTTGTACGAAAAATGTTAGCAGAAGAACATTCGTTCTCAAGGGACCACAGAATCTCGCAACTATAGTGCACACTGCATTACTCTTGTGAGTACCTCTTGCATTGTGTGACCATACTTACTTTCATAGCTGTTTGATTATGTAGCATCACTCCACATGTTAGCCTCGTAATCGTCCATTTGGTGGACACTATAAGATCCATATGGACTCTTACATAAATTTAGAATCAACCCAATGCTTTTGAAGAGGTTTAGCTCTGCAGTCCTCTTGTAATTAAGGACTGAATGTGGTCTATCATTGTACTTACATTAACAGCTACTCCCTCCGTCCCATAATATAAGAACGTTTTGTACAGTACACCAGTGTTCAAAACACTCTTGTACTATGGGAAGAGGGATTGGTTCATTTTGTAGCATTCTTCATCTTATCTCCCTCGCCCACCATTTACTAAAAAAGATCAGATCTATATTTAATCTTACCAACAAGTAGAATACACAGACAATGCCAGTGCAGAAGTGTAGCCCATTGCTCTTGTCAGTACATTTTGTCCTGTAACGCTTGTACTTCCAGGGATTTCTAGTTGATTATGTAGTATCAGTCTGGATCTTATCTTCATTATCCTCTATCCCTTCCAGTATTATCATATCTATAATTACTCTCTACAAAATGTAGAGTACATGCAATGCTTATGAAGAAGATTTTGTGCTGAAATTCTTGAGTTATCCTTCCCTTGACATGGAGAAGGGCATTATAAAGCCGGTGTTAGCTGTTAATGTAAGCTAGTCCTTCTAAAGCCTTTATCCTCAACTGCTGTTTAATTTGCTCATACTCCCTATCGTTTACTGCTGTTTAGTTTGCTGTTTCTACCAAAATACATGTTCGCAAGAACCGTAAGTTCTAAGTTTTACTTGTAAAACCAAATTTCTTATTCATACCATGCACATTACTTAATACTCCCTATATGTATGCTTGTTTTTGTGGATCTATAATCCAGTGTGTGGTGAAGCAGCCCACGTTTGCACCTTGTCATCTCCTGTTTTATATTACTAATGTGGCTGATGATATGAACAACATGTCATGCACATTATCCAAAATAGATACAATGATTTTCTTTGCCCTTCATCTATGCTTGTTATGTTGACATGGTAATCCAGTAGTGTGGTGAAGCTCCCCGCATTATGAACAATGCCAAATTATGCTATTGATATTTTGAACTTACTCTTTATTTTCTAATTTGAAATTGGATAGAATTGACAGCACAGTTATCATCTTTGTTTATACACGTGCAAAACCTATCATCTCTATGCTTTGTTTCAGGGTGATATGCCTGATGGTATGCACAAGTCTGCTGAAGGCTATGAGACAAACCCAACATATATTGCAGCAAAGAAGGCAAAACATCTTGAAGATAGCGAGACAACCCCAAAGACTTGTCTTGATGCAGTGTTCAAGTTACTTGAGACTAATAGTCAAACAAGCTCACAGAATTCATTGTCTGAATCAGTTTGACTTCTTCAGTCCCAAGTTCTAGCAGAAAGGCATTCTGCAACTCAACTTCGACTTGAAGTCCTATCTCTAAGAAAGATTGCAGAGAACACCAATGAGAACCTCATCGCTAAACGGCTACACCTGGAAGCTATGACCGACATGCTAGGTCGGTCTCACAGCCTTGCTCAGCAGTTCCTCCGCAAGGCTAACCTTTCTTGAACTGTCTTGGAAGTGGTCTCGGTTCAGTATTATTTTGTTATGCTGCAATGGTGCCCGGTTTTTGTAATCTGCTTCTTCGTTGTGGTTTATGATCACTGGTGGCGAACTTTGATGCCCAGTGGATGTAATATACCTTAAATCCTCTATTGTATAGTGTAGGTTTATTCTTAGTACTATGCCATAATTTCTTTATTGTATAGAGTAGGTTTGTTCTTAATTCCTACTAGTTTTGAAAAAAAAAATCAGATGTAGTCGACCGGGCTGAAACATTTGACTCTAACGGGCCAGGTTTTTAGCGGGCCACAATTGGGCCGGCCTGCGTCTATCTTGAGCCCGAATGATTGGGGCCTTCACACATTGCGCCAGGCCCAAACTTACGCCGGCCTATATTTTAGTTAGGCCTTTTGTCGACCCAACGCTTAGTTTGGCCCAGGTAGCATTGGGCCATTAACAGGCTGAATATTGTACTGGCCTGTTACGGCCGAGATGAAACCATGGGCCTTTAGCAGACCAAAATGCATGTTGGCCCTCAATTTTCACTAGTCGTCGACGGGCCTTCAGCAGGACGAAATGTAGTTCAGGCCTTTTTGGGCCCAGCTAGCTAACGGGCCGTTACCAGGACGAAACATATCTCGGGTCTTAGTTGGCCCACTGATATCATGGGCCTTTAAGAGGCCGAAAGCTTAGTACAGGCATCAACGGGCCGAATTACGCGACATGCCTTTAACAGGCCCAAAGTCATGTTGGGCTTAACTGTTGCCACCTTTAGCACGGGCCGTTAGTGGGCCTGATGTCCCGTCGGACCATATATGGCCCATGGGCAGCACAGGCCATTCCCAGGCTGAAAGTCACACCGGGCTGAAATGGGTCCATGTCTACATCAGGCCTCTAACAGGCCGAAAGTCACTGGGCTGTAGTTGGGCCCAAATATTCGGCGAACAATTAATGGGCCAGATCTGGCTTCGGGACGCAAATGGGCCTAAATATTGGGTGAACAATTAACGGGCCAGATCTGGCCAGATCTGGCTTCGGGCCGTAAATGGGCCCAAATATTAGGCGAAAAATTAACGGACCAGATCTGGCTTCGGGCCGTAAATGGGCCTCTATTAAGGAGGCCGTTATTGGGCTAGCCCACTAGTACCTGATTAAGTACTACGGGCCTTTGACTGGGCCGGCCTTTTTAACCTATATGGGCCTCTGTTGGGCCGAGCCACGTGTCGACGTATCATAGGCATGTCCCCTCCAGTGGACGGGCGACATCTGGCCCACTGACGAGCTGACAGGTGTTCCCTTCGGCCAATCAGAATTTTACACGTGGAAATTTCCCATTGGTCAGGGCTGTTAACGGGTTATCGGATCCAAAATCCGACCCGATAGCTTAACGGCGTTCCGTTACGGTGGATGCCACGTGTCGGTCACCCTTGACGAAAGCACTTCTGTGACGCGCGATTTATCGTCATGGAAGTGGACACTTCCATGATGATAATTTTGGTAATGTCATGGAACACTTCTATGACAGCACATGTATGACTATCTTGATTCTGTCATAAAATCGTCATGGATGTACATGCATGACAGAAAATCGTCATGTATTTTTTTTGTAGTGTATGGAGGAAAAAGAGAGGAAGAACAAGAAGGAGAACACCAAGAACTCCAAGATCTAGATCCAAGGGGTTCCCCTCACATAGAGGAGAAAACGATTGGTGGAAATATGGATCTAGATCTCCTCTCTCTTTTCGCCAAAACTAGCAAGAATCCATGGAGGGATTGAGAGATAGCAAGCTCCAAGAGGTCAACCATGGTGGGGGAAAAAAGCTTGCAAGAGGATTAAGGTTGAAGGTGGAAGAAGGGGGTGTAAATACCCCCAAGGAAAATGTGGTTGTTGCACACAGCCACCAACCCGAGCACCCGGACAAAAGGGCACCTGGACACCCAACAGAGAAAAACGACATACAACCCCGGGCACCCGGACATACAAGTAAAGCAACAGGGCAGGGGGACCGGGCACCCGGGGTAGGCCGAGAGGGGCTGCTGGGATTGGCCAGGCACCTGGGGGCCCAAACCTCGGGCATTTGCACCAGGCAGGGAGGGACGAGGAGGTGGTGGGGAGGGGTCGGGCACCCAGGGCCCCAAACCCCGCGTACCCGCACCGGACAGAGAAAGTGGAGAGGAAGTGAGGGAGCGGCCCGGATGACCCCGAGCACCCGGGGGTACGAGACCCCGGGCACCCAGACCCATTAGAGAGGTGTCTAAGGAGGGGCTCGGGTGACCCCGGGAACCCGGGGGTCAAGGACCCCGGACACCCGTAGTAGGTAGAGAGAGCAGGACCGGTAAAATTGAAATGGTCACAACTTTTGCAAACGAACTCCGAATTTGATGAAACCAAGTTTGTTGGAATGCTAAAGACAAGGTCTAACACAATCTAGATAGAAATATCAATAAATAGCAATTGAGAAAATACCCAAAATAAAATGGTGAGAACCCTTTCTCAAATAAGACCGGTAAAAACTCCAACACCGAAACGCAAAAGAAGATGCATAGGAAATCGGTTTTCGATTTACTAGAGCTTGTCATGAAGGTAACCACAAGATCGAAAACCTCACAAATAGAAAATCCTAACAAGAATCAAGAAATATGATGCCAAGGATGCAAAGGTTTGAGCTCTCTTCGAATGATACGAATAAGCTACTCACTCGAGAGCCCTCTTGATAGTACAGCTATCGATCCTATAATCCGGTCTCCCAAATAACACCATTTGGCCGGTAAAATAGAAAACATATCAAAGGACAAACCTTTGCGTTGAGCATACTCCATTTGAGCTAGATGATGAAGATCTTGACCTCCTCAACTTGTACCATCTTTCTTGATTGCGTTAGCTTGATGAAGACTAATAGATTGCTCCCCCATACTCCACTGTGCGTGAGCAACTCCATGGCACATCTTCACAAGTCCATTGTCACCATAATCGACGGCCAGCATCAAGGACGTGATCTCTTCATGATGCTCCACTAGAACTTACACACCGCAATCTAGATGATGATCACCATTTGATGTCATTCTCTCCATGGGTTGTATGATACCTTCCTCTTGACGCAAGCCCATGGAAACGTACCTAACCCCACATAGAACTCTCACGTAGACCATGGGTTAGTTCACAAAGCGTAATGGACAATGCTTATCATACCATGGGATCACTTGATCCCTCTTGGTACATCTTGCACGCTTTGTGAGTTGATCAACTTGATTCACTCTTTGTACATAGTCTTGATCAACCTTGAATCTTTCCAACTCTCTTCATTTGGATGATGTCTTGAAGGTAAACATGAATTATCACACAATCTTCTTCTTCAAGACATGCTTGCAATAAGCTCAACACTCACATGACCAATCTTTGGATAATTCCTTAATAGCACCTTGATCAACTTATAAAATCCTAGAAACCAACACATGGACTTCAAGAAATACCTATGGACAAATCCCTCAAATATAACTCAATGCAACCATTAGTCCATATAGAATGTCATCAATTACCAAAACCACACATGAGGGCACCACATGTCCTTTCAGATGATAAATGTGAAAGCAGCTAGTGAAATCACAAAGTTTGAATATGATTTGAGCTACAGTACATGTGTACGTTTTCATTGTATACACTTGGTTTGAGTCACTGGGCCTTAATTTTCTCGGGACCATCAATCTCACGCGTTTGATGATAGTGGTACCTTATTCACCTATTGTCTTGTTATTCTGGTCTGGGTTTGGAATATCCTCTGCCATGGAGCTGCGAGAAAAGGTCCATAGTTTCCTATAACTTGGTAAGCAAAATAAAAAATTGATAATAGGAATAGATGGCATCAAATATTAACACAATCCAATGAACTACCTAGTACGGTATACCTACTAGTGCGTACCATACAAAGAGAGGTGCATCACATGAAAAATGTCAAAGCAGGTAGCAAACTCTCAAAATTTGAATATCATTTGAGCTACGGTCCATGTGTACATTTTCATTGTACACACTAGGCTGTAGTTATTAGATCTGTGAGGGCCACCCAATAATTCTTACTAACCAACTATTGTATTGCCCATTTGGATTATTTTACCTACAGTTGATGTCTTTTATGCATGTTGACACTTTTTGGTACAAGGAATCTAAACACCTAGCCGCCGCCGGCCAGAACAGTTGGTCGCTGCATAGTCAAAGTGAACCGTGAACAAGTTTAGCAAATTGAGAATATTAGTTTTGTGCAGTCCATACACGTTAACTAATTTAACCAATAACACGTTCTTTGATAGGGTCCAAGAATCACCCATCAAACTCGGTCACACGCCAGAAACAAGCATGTATGCACATGCATGAACCTGAGGCTTAACCACCCCAAGGTGGAGTCATGCCGCACGCTTTAAAAAGTTCTTTCCAAAAGTTTGTGCAGTCTGATTTACCGATTCAACATCTCAAGATGGAAATAGTGTTCAAACACGCATTATGCATTGTATACCAGAACAATATGACCGATGTCTGCTACTTGGTTAATCGAGTTGCTTTTCCATTAGAATTTAATTAGCTAGTTCATCTCGTCTTGTTGTGTGTGTAACCGTGTATGAAATTATAGACAATTAACATGCATACACCAATGCACGTCTAGACGTTAAGAGCTAAGCCTAGATTGCATAGGTAACAATTTTAGTGACCCAAGGGCGGTTCTGGGCGCGTGCCCATACATAGGCGGTGATTGGGAAGGTGTACATGATGGGGTGTCTTCTTCATCTCCTGGCATAGTGTCTTCACCTATGGGGGTGGCCTCTAAACGGGCTTTGCAACAGGCTCATTTTGGCTACTTTGACAGCAATTGGCTCAGTGGTAGACCAGATTATCCCCAAAAATGCTGCTTTCAAAGTGCCCAGATCCAGACTGCTTACATATGACAACCCTTCCACACTCACAAGTCTCGTTCACGTCGGTCTGGAGTTTAACTTGGAACCACTTCCTCCACATGTGAAAGTGAAGCTCGACGTTGAGGAAGCACTCACAGAGATTAATAAAGCACGCGATGTGCAAGCTAGAGTCGGGAGTGAGGTGGTGCATTTGCAGGCATTAAAATTGGAGAATACCATAGTAAAAGAGATGGATTGGGTAACTAAGACCACAGAGGAAGAAAGGGATGAAGCTAACCCGTTTGTAATCCTATGACTTGGGCACGTTCTCCGCGAAGACGCAACTGTCCGCCATCTTGATCACCAATGAATAGGTAATTGCGACCGTAGGTTGCAAGAAGCAGCCGATGTTAACAAGATGCAACAACATAGTGCCAGTGATGGTGCATGGCATCTATTAGCCCTTGGTCAATAACGACACCTTCTCCTTGGCCTTGGCAGTTGTGGTGCTTTTCCCATGCCGGTGATCTTGTCGTCCCTCATCGGATGCTTGGACTTGGGAGCCATGGAGCAGTGGTGCAGCAGAGCATGGAGTAGGTGCGCGAGGAAGAAGAAGAGGAAAAGGGGCTGGCACATAAAGGCTTTCCTTCGTTAATCCCCTCTTTGTAAGTGAATGGACGGAGGAACGGCGGCAGCAAAGCCCCTCCACGTGGTAGGAAATCCCTTCACATCCCCATTAATACCTCTTAAAGTGCATGAGGATCTAGGGGTTGTCGTTAATTCTCGAGGAGATCAAGGCACACACCGCCGTGAGATGGGATGTGGCCTAGGTGGGGCCTCCACACGTCATTTTGAGCGGTTGTGAGGCTGTGCACATGGGCCGGATTGTCTGGGTGAAGAGACCAACCAATCTGATTGAGAGCAAATCGGGTCCAACAATTTAACTAGTATTACGCGAGAATACGTTGATTGGAAGTCAGTTGTGCCTAAATACCAATGTGCATGTCAGCTATCTTCACGAAAAGTCAAGACCGGAGTGGTTCATCCAAATTCGGGAGCAGTCCGGCTATGGGTGATTGACGACGTACTGTTAAGGGAGCTTCGAAGAACCAATTTGAACCTTGGCAAGTGAGAAGGTAGTGTTTTAGATCAGTGCCGATGAGGAGTTTGCCAAGCTTGAAGACTGGTCCAGGGGCTACTTATGGTGTTATAGCCTAGTGGTACCTCACCTTATAATTTCTGGTCCAAGTAGGTTGGTCTGAGGCCTCCTAGATCAATTTTCACCCCAGGCCATCTTGCCGGTCCAAGGGCCCTGTAGAAGGAACTCTCTGAAGGCCTTATTATCCAAGACAAGGAAGCCAGAGCGATGCAAGACTCCCCTCCATAGATGTAGCCGGCTAGGTCGTGTAACCCTATGGTCCACAGTATCTTAAACATAAGCCAGGGCGGAGCTAATCGATAGACACAATTACAATCTCTCAATTCAACAACAACAATCACAATATACATGAGCATGAGTACGTTTTTCCTCGCAAGGACGGCCCGAACCTATATAAACATGTCTCATGTTTCTCCTCGATCTATTGACCATGCCGGGATACCCTACCGAGTGATCTACCCTAATCAGCGTTGACACTATGGGAAACAATGTTTTTTTACCCGTATAAAAGTGATTGACATGGCTGTAATAGTGAAACATGAAAGTAAAGTTTTGTATATTTGAACTTCTTTCAATTACATATGGCCCGAAGCACATATTTCTTATCATCAAATTTGATGTTCTTCCTTCAAGAAATAAAAGAACACACTCTAATTACCTTTGCTTAGGATTTCAGCACAATTTGACTACCTGCCATATGCACAAAAAGGGTTTCTACATAGCTAGCTTGTCAAAATTGTTACACTATTAATTAGTGATCAAGAATAATCCTAAATCTTCTCCAGGGCTTGGAGAA
Organism: Triticum dicoccoides; assembly: GCF_002162155.2. Classification (NCBI taxonomy): domain Eukaryota; kingdom Viridiplantae; phylum Streptophyta; class Magnoliopsida; order Poales; family Poaceae; genus Triticum; species Triticum dicoccoides. The sequence continues at coordinate 43,329,318 of NC_041383.1, forward strand.
TATCATCCCTGAGTTCCTCAAACTTCTCAATCCCAAAGCTAAACCTCACCAAGTTGTCCTTGATCCCATTCTTGGCCTTCTCCTCATCACTCTTCCCCCTGATAAATACACAATCCATGCAATATAAGTCAAAATGTCGACCATAAATATATATAGTGTGAATCATCCTCTAAGATGCAAATGAGAGGAACCCTAGAGCGCCACGTACCAGAAGGACATGACTGCCGGCTGCTGCACGAGGCTCTCACACCCGCCAAGTGAGGTTGCGATGAAGGGTATCTCCAATGCGTCGATGAACCTCATGACGCCATGCAGGTCTGATGCCACCTCAAAGCTGATGACGCCACCGCAACCGGTCATTTGGCTCTTGGCGATGTGGTGCCATGGGCTGCTGATGAGTCCAGGGTAGTACACCCGCTCAATCTTGGGATGGTTCTCGAGCAAGCGCGCCATGCGCAATGTAGTGTGGTTTTGTGTTTCCACGCGAAGTGCCATCGTCTTGAGGCCGCGTATGATCATGTAGGCTGCGTCCTGCAGTAATTCAGTTCCAATGCAAGTGGTAAGCTTTCTAGTTTCTTGAATAAGAATGAGTGTTAACATATGCACCACAATTAGTATATACGACATACCGGACTAATGGCACCGCCGAGGTCGTGATTCCACGCACGTATCCTAGAGATGAGCGCATCCGAGCCGCTGATGCATCCTGCAATGACCTGAAATGGAATAACATGATGAGAAGTCTTAAACTATATAGACACTACTAGTGACCATGGAAGTAGAGGAGCAAAATGGCAGTGTAATTGTACGATCTACGAAAATACATGTGATCTAGTGTAGGTACTCACGTCGTGATGGCCGGCAATGTACTTTGTGGCAGAGTGCACGACGATATCGGCCCCGATGGTGAGTGGCTTCTGATTCATGGGCGAGGTAAGGGTGCTGTCGATGCACACCAGAGCCCCTTTGCGGTGACACAGCTCCGCGACGAGCTTAATGTCGATGCACTTGAGGTGGGGGTTTGTCGGACAGTCAGTGTAGAAGAGTGTCACCTGCATCATGGCCAAGCATCCCAAGAGTCAGAAAAAATTAACATACATGCATATGGATCCCTTGATTATATATGTGTTATGGAAATTAACTTACGTCGCCCTGGTCAAGAACGTCCTTGAGCGTCTCCATGTCATTCAGCTCGATGAATGTCACCTTGATGCCCATCTTTGAGAGCTTGTCGCCGATGAAGGCGCGCGCCTCGCTGTAGCACTCGGTCGTGGTCACCACGTGGCCGGCGCCGGGCGGTACGAGCGCGAGCAGCGTGGCGACGATGGCGTTCATGCCCGAGGACGTGACAAGCGTCGACTCGGCCCTCTCCAGCGCGCTGATCTTGTCCTCCAGGACCTTCACAGTGGGGTTGCCGTAGCGGCCGTACTCGAAGTTGTGGCGCCGGCCTTCCTTGAACGCGATGAGGTCGTGCGAGCTCTTGAACCAGTGCGTCGTGCCGCTCACGATAGGTGTCGCGATCGAGTCTGTGTCCATGGCGCTGTTCTTCCCCATCTTCTCCCCGGCGTGAACCGCCAGGGTCTCGTCTGAGAGAGTAGCATCTCGCTTCGGAGCCGTGGCGGCAGCAATGACACCGGGGTCATCCTGCTGCTCGGTGCCAGGGAGGGTGGCATCAAGGACCGCCTCCGGCCTCAAAGCGGTGACGCGCTTTGAAGAACGGCGAGCACGGAGCAGGCGGCGCTGCTCGGTGGGCGAAGCCTCGGTGGGCGAAGCCTTGTTGACGAGAGGAGACGACGACCGCGCCATGAATTACTAGGGCGATCGAGGAAGAGTCGTGAGAACAGGTGGAATCGAAGAAATTGGCGAAGCTCAGATAGGATGAATGAACAAGTTAGGCAGAGCTGCTCGTTTGTGTTCTTCCTACCTGTATACGTTGGCGTTCATATATACTGGCCGATCAGTCTGGCTCTGTGCGCGTCTACGTGTCTGCCTACATATAATATCGTCCCACTACCACATGCCACATGTGACATGCATCATAAGTCTAAGCCGCGTGGTAATTAAGATGTACTCCTAGTGGATCCATGATTAATCTATTCAATAAGGCATGTGATTTGTTCCTCAAAAAAAAAGCATGTGATTTGTTAAGTGCAACGTGCCAGTTGGATTAAGAAATACTGGCCTGGGCCAGGACGAATCTAAGCGAACTAGATGAGGTCAAACCTGCGTGTTTACATCTACAAAGCCGTACTGTGATCCATGATACGCGCTGGAGAGGACCTCATTAAACAAAGTTGGGTTTGTTTGGCTTTCGCGGATACCTTGCTAGATTTGAGGGAACAAACAAAACCAGTGCAGTAGGATCTATAAGGAAGTAACAGCGGCGCATCAAATGGAAACCTAGGCATGAGACCACCGGTATAGAAAACGGTTGTGGAGGTGGTTCCTGGATACAACCCTTAGGGCATTTCTAACTCATCCTCTAGAAATAGCGGAGTATCCGGCGAAGTAAACCCTTAAAGAAGTATTTTTGCTCCACTAACTTTTCACCAGACCTAACCATTACCTTATATATAGCAGAGTATTTTTTTTCATTTGCATTTCATTTTCAGTAATTGAAACACATTTATTTGCTTCTTTATTTCATTCAACGACATTTTGATACATTGGAGTACATAATTCACCATTCTTCTCTAAGAAAGCAAGACCAAAAAAATAAGAACCACAATTTGACACTTTAAAAAATATCCAACTTTCATAATTGCTCCCACTAGTTGGATTAATATCTTCTCTATGTCTTCATTGTTGATACTCTCTGTTACCTTCTCGAGTTTGCACACTTCTTTCTTCTTTGATTCCAAAGAATATGACGTTGCTTCATCTAGTCTCATCTCTAGCCTCTATCTACCAACGAGTGCACGAGTATCTATGAATTCCACGATATCAATAGATAGATGTAATCTTCTTCCTAATACCAAAACTGGTATCCATCTTACAAACAAATTTGAGAAAACAATGAGCTACCAAAATTGTGTTGGCGAGCGGTGAACAACTGAATCAAAAGAAGCACATATCCCCATCTTTTTTGCACTTGAAGAACACCCATCTAGGCACCACCTGCCGTGGGCGGTCATTACACTTATGACCGGCAAAGGTGAGCCAACAAGCCGCTAGGCCAGCGCCGAGCCCGGGTGTGTCTTTGCCGGCGAACCGCCGAAGAGAGAGATTCAAGCGGCTAGAGGCGGAGTCATTACATGCATGTGGCGCGGAGACGTTGCCGGGGCTATGCGGTCTGGTACCCATCTGATCGATGTCAAGGTGCAGTAGCCGGCCTCCGGAAGCGCCAGATCTGGCGGCAGTGGCGATAGGCGCAGATCTAGTGGTTGTGCGCCGGCAACAGGTCGCAGAGGCACAAATCTTGGTGGTCAAGAACCACGGCGGAGCCTACGGAGCGTCCACGGTGGCAGGCGGTGGCCGGCGAGGGGTGGGAGGCACTGTGCCAGCATAGATGCGGCGCGGGAGTTGGGCGGGGGAGGCAGAGGAGGAGAGGAGATTTTTTACTCGGACGCCGAGCTACGGAGTAAAAATAGGGAGGCGTGGCTCGTGGCTGAAGATAATTTATCCTCCACTAGCGCCGATTGGGGATCGGCTAGGTGCCGGTTAGGGAAGTAAAACCAAATTTTCACTCCTCTAACCGGTTATAGAGGATCGGTTAGAGATGCCCTTGGACCATGTCATACACAATATCTAACCAATGTTGCGCATGCGTGCCGGGCATAACTCTAATCTCAGTCCGTTTTATACATTAGAATGGGCCTCATCAAATGGAAATCAAGGCATGCATACTCAGCTGATACTGGTGTGAGATACCTTTGGACACTTTTATTTCTGTGAAACAAGAGGTGTTTGTTCCGGTCGATTTCCATTAGAGAAACTGCCAGCGGTTTTGGCATAGTCTTACTCAAGGTGAAGCCAAGGTCACAAACCTTTTTTTTTGTCGAAAATATTTGAATATATTGCTAGAAGCCGTTCCTGTTGGTTGAATAAAAACTGAGGTATCTTCTCCAAGCGACTGTGTCAGGATATGATCATGCACTTCCGCACAACACACTACAATGAGCACCACATCATACAAAGCGAGTGCTTCATCCCTCTCGATCGAGACATCGTGAGAGTTGTAACATAGTCCGGTGAAGCACCGGCAGCGCCCGGTCCATCGTCTGCTTTCTCCCATTTGTTATCGACGTGCCAACCGCAGGGACCAGCTCGGCCGCCGCCTCTATAAAGAATGTTCCTATATCTATTTTTTCCTTGGCAACGCAAGGGTGTTATGTTGGGAACAAATAAACGCGTGGCTGGTCACTTGTTGCACGACTAACTATTTAATCTGGACCTCTGTAATTGGTGTCTAATACTACTTGTCTGCAAAGTATTTTGGCTTGTTGTATGACGCCTTCCAATGTGTTAGAAGGGTGAGACAAGGATTGGAGGAATATGATGGATGTATTATTGAGCCTCGAGGGCGAGTATATATTGAGTACAAGATTTGGAAGGCAAGACGCCTCTCCTAGAGATAAGATATAAGACAGATTAGAAATCCTAGACTACCAAATACATGTATACCAAATATATCTCTAACACCCCCCCCCCCTCCCCCGCGCAGTCATAGAGGCAGCGTTGCGAACAACAGGACCGTCGCGGACGGTC
>NC_041383.1:43334420-43348633 GCF_002162155.2 Triticum dicoccoides
GGACGGTCAGACTGGAGAGAATACCAGCCGACGGGCTAACACCCCCCTGCAGTCGTAGCGCGAGTGTCGTGGACGGTGTCGCGTCTTGGACGCGTTGACTGTAGAGGAAGCCAACGAGTTTCTCAAGCCAGGTGATAGCCCTTTGTGCCGATCTCAAGGTAGCGAGAGCGTAGGGCGGTGTAGCCGTGGTCGAGGTAGCCGTGCGAAGAACGCCGTGGTCGATGTCGTGTCGGGGTGGCCAGTGTCGAGGAAGTCATCGGGAAGCCGTGGGCGCAAGGAGGCGCCGATTTAGTCATGGGCGCAGTGGTGTCGAGGTAGTGGTGTGCCGGAAGGAGGATGGTGTTGATGAGGCGTCGCACCGGGTTTGCCGGACGAAGACGAAGTGGGTGGACCGGTGGCGGCTATGGGGGTAGTAGCAGCGGCGGCCGAAGAAGCGCGGCGGTGGCAGCCTAATGGCGGCGGCGGTGCTCAAAGTAGGTGAGGAACCTTGACAGCATGACGAAGACCGGTGCGAACGGTGGCGTTCCCATTCCAGGGGAGGCGGTACGGCGCAAACCATAAAAATTCGACGCGCGGTGATGGCGAAGTGGACCGCCGGTCGCGGTGCTACGGCCTGAAGGGGTGACGCAGCAGCGTCGGGCGGGCGAGTCGGCGTTACAACCCGAAGGGGCGGCGCAGCAGCGCAGCACGGGTCGATGCAACCGCGAGGACGGCCTCAAGGCGGTGGCTGGGACCGCGTATCGCGGCACTACGGCCCGAAGGGGCGACACAACGGCGATGTGCAAGTCAATGCAACCGCAAGGAGAACGACGGGGCGGTGGCGCTGCGGCCCGAAGGGGCGACACAATGGCAACCCGTTGCTCGATCGGTGGAAGGGTGCGCTGAACTCGAGGATGATCTTCATGGGACCTGCGGAGGCGCGCGCAATCGATGGGCCAGGTCGGTCGCGCAGTGTAGAAGGGTCGGATCGTAGCGGCGAGCGGGTGATCAAGCTGATCGCGTGCGAGGTCGGGGATGCCACTCGGTGGAGGCGGGGTGGCGCCGTAAGTCCGAGATGAAGCCGGCGACGAGGGATGACGTGGGATGAAGTGTGGACAAGGGCGTCAGCACTGGCATCCAGGCTTCCAAAGAAGCAGCGCTATCCGGGCAGCGAAGCCCAGCGACCAATGGAGCAGCGGCACCCGAGCTCGAGGCAGTCGACGAGCCTGATGCAGCTGGCCTGACGCAGCAGGGGACGAGGCCGGCGAGGCAGATTGCAGGGCCACCGTGCAGACGTGGCAAAGGCGGGTGGCGATGGAGAGGTCCCGGTCGGAGCAGGGCGGCGACGACTGGCTCAGGGCGACGGGCGGGCAGACGCGCGGACAACGGCCGTGAGGGGTCGCCTGTCGCGTGAGGCCGCCGGGTCGGTGAAGAAGGCGACCGCGCGCGCCGGTGTTGGAGTAGAGGCGCACTGGCGTAGTCGGCGGGGTGGGCGACGCAAACCGTTCTTAGATTGGAAGACCAAAAAGAAAACACCAATCAAAATGACCGACGAGAGAGAGAAAAAATCCGGAGCAAGGGCTCGGGAAAAAGACTCTTTAGGGCAGCCGGTGGCAGACCGACGGACGAACTTTAGGTACGGACGGCGCGGCCCCCGGCGAGGATCATTGAGGTCGACCGCCCCAGGAGCGGCGCGCGTGGCGGAAGCGGCGGGCGTCGGCTTGGGTTGGATCGGTTAGGCTGATATCATATGTTAGAAGGGAGAGAGAAGGATTGTGGGAATATGATGAATGTATTATTGAGTCTCGAGGACGAGTATATATTAAGTACAAGATTTGGAAGGGAGGTCTCTCCTAGAGATAAGGTAGAAGACATATTAGAAATCTTAGACTACCACATGTATCCGAAATATATCTCTAACATGATGGACCTGGGAGTCATCCAGTCCAGCAGCACTGCACCAACTTGACCAGCTTGAAGTAGAAGTCGGAGACGTCCTCCAATGCAATTAGAATTGGTGCGTGATCATGCATGGCTTCCTCGGCACTTGGGCGGTGTCCAGTCCAGGACGCGGGAACCCACCCGCACGCTTGCACAGCAGCAGCTTGAGTTCTTGACCAACATTCATGCATCGCACCCATGATATTTGGTTGCATGGAATATATGTGAACATTTGAAGAAACTCATGGGAAGATATTGTGGCACCCTTTTCCCATTGTGAATAAATTGTACTAGGACCAAGCCGCTGGACTAGCACGAGACCATGTACCATGATCCATCCCTCCTGATCGAGGATGTCACCGAGGGTCGCCATTGTTAGGTGAACCACCGGCAATGACCCATTCCATGGCCCCCTTCTCTCCACTGGCCATCCATGCACCATCCGCAAGAATAGGTTCTCCACACCACTCTCGAAGAACATGTAAAACCACCCTTACTTGTCCCCGATGAACTGGGTCCGGCGAGAGGATCACCCGCTTCGCCATCAAGGCAATATCGATGTCATAGTAGCCACAAGTGATGAACAAGATCCCACTTGTGATACCACATTGCCAGGCGAAAAGTTTCCATCACACACATCTTCTCCATTGCCATCGACCCGTCCAGCACCCATAATCAACCTCCGATCGCCATAACTGTCACCTCCACAACATACACTAAGATTAACATGTGGATGCGCCTTGGTGCACATGAATATACATGTCAATCATATTGATCTAGCACGCATACACGTACATCAATCGTAAAAAATTCAACGTACTAATAAAATTCTACTGTATAAGCAACTTGATTAACTCAAAATAAGACATCAATCTTATTGATCTAGCACGCATACACTTACATCAGGCATGTTTGCAGACTATTTGTGACTTAAGACATTGAATTCATAAATCTGGCTGCGCAAAATTTGAAAATGACGTTAAAGTGGCATGACTCCACCTTACGGTGGTTAAGCCACCGGTTCATGCATGCACCATATATATGCCTGTTTCTGTCACCTGGTGTTGCAAGTTTGATGGATGGCTCTTGGTCCCTATCGAAGAACGTCTTAGCGATTAGATTAGCTAGTGTGTACAGAGTACACATTGCATAATTGAATATTGCCAACTTGCTACACTTGTTTCTTTTGACTATGTAGCAGCCAATTGTTACGGCCCGGCAGTTAACCCTGGTGGTCACATTCCCTGCACCCCAAGGTGTCAACTAGCGTAAAAGACATCAAGTGTAAGTAAAATACTATGAATGGGTAATACTATACTTGCTTAGCACAATTTATTAGGTGTCCCCGCCAGATATGATCACTAATTATAGGCCTAGAGACTCAAGACAAGTATGTATAGATGAAAACATATACATGGCTCCAAAGTTAACAAAATGATATTCAAAGTTTTGGAGTTCAAGATTTCATTTTGACATTTCCCACTTGATGCAATGCACCTCTCCTGCATTGTACGCATTAGCAGGTAGAGGTACTACCGTACAGACTACTAGGTAGTTAATTGGATTGGGTTAATATTTGATTTGCTGTCGCATCCTACGATTAATATTGTATCTTCGCAAACATCTTCTAGGTAAGGATAGAACCTTCCTCGCAACTCCAAGGTAGAAACATTTCAACCTGGGGAAAAGGTATGTATTTTCACGTGTTCTGAGAATTTGCCCATCCCGGCTGCGGCGTTTGAGAATTTGCTATGGGCCATCAATTTCACGTGTTCCATGATAGTAGCGCGGATCACACCACAGCCAGACATAGAGAATAACCATCTATAACACAATACATATCCGTACATGACATCAGAGAAATACACAAGCATGTGGTAAGACAGCCAAGCCGCTAGCTAGCGTGACACACATGGACCCATGTGAAATTGTGCGTGTGAACCATCACAGCAATCTATCCATACGGTTACCATGGCGTTGCAGTTGAAGAACTCACATCAACAGGGAAGCCAACCACTCACATCGACCAATACCCAACCACGGGAGCTAAAACCACACATCATATGGACCACTCTTCCTGGCTCTCTATATTGTAGATGCACCACCATGCAAGCACCAAAGGCGGTGCGGCAGGATCACGGCGGTGGTGTTTGTGGGCTCAGGCAGGGGAGGGGAGGAGGGGACGCGACGGGATCACGGCGGCGGTGTCGGCGAGAGCTCACATCGACCAATACAGCAATCTATCCATACGGTTACCATGGCGTTGCAGTTGAAGAACTCACATCAACAGGGAAGCCAACCACTCACATCGACCAATACCCAACCACGGGAGCTAAAACCACACATCATATGGACCACTCTTCCTGGCTCTCTATATTGTAGATGCACCACCATGCAAGCACCAAAGGCGGTGCGGCAGGATCACGGCGGTGGTGTTTGTGGGCTCAGGCAGGGGAGGGGAGGAGGGGACGCGACGGGATCACGGCGGCGGTGTCGGCGAGAGCTACGCGGAAGAGAAAAGGAAACAGAGGAGAAAAGTAAAAGAAAACGGATGGACTGTGAGCGGAGGCGGCTGGATTCTTCTAGCCAGCCAACGTGCTAGCTAGCTAGCGTGGCAGCCAGCCTTCACACGTGTTAGCGAGGATGTGTAATGTGTTTTCTCTCTAAAGTCTAAACTATGCACACGTTGCCTTTTTGTATTAAGTTTGAGTTTGACTCATATATATATATATATATATATATATATATATATATAACGTCTATTCAAGACCCAGGGTGAGAAATAAGTAATTCCTCACCCTGATCGATCGACCGAGATGAACGTTGCAGCCAACCAAACCACACGCGCCTACATCCCCTGTAAAAGAAAAAGGTCATTGATTCCATGCTGTAAAATTACATCGGTATGTATGCAATTTACGTTTATGGTAGGCTCGAAGCTACCCCACGTTCCCGACCACCCCACTTCCACATACTTCTTTTTTTCTTGAGAAAAAAAAGAAGGCTGCAAACGGTTCCAGAGTATCGACGGCGAACAATACGGGAGACGGCGGCGTGGTTCTCAGCGATTTGGGGCGGCCTGGCCGGCGAGGCGCTGTGCTGCTCGGTGACGTGGTCTCGACGCTGGTGCGGCCTGCTGTGCGCCGTCTGCCTAGGTTTTGGGCGGCGCTGTGCGCGGAGCTGTGGCTGGCGTTCGCGGCGGCGCTGTAGTGAGTGGCCGTGCATGGGCTACTATGTGACGGCATTCCTGCTGATTGGAATGTAGTTTGGTTGGTTGTGAGTGCACATGAGGAGGTGAGCAATCGAGTTCAAGTGATTTCCGTTCGAAAATTCCAATTAGCTTCCCCTTACGATTTCCTTTATACGTTTATCCCAAATTGCTTTGGGATGCTATATTCCCAAGTATAACTAGTTTTGGTGTTCTGATTAGTACTGGGTTCTCTCAATAAATCTAGGCAGAACAATCTGCGAGGTCATGTTCTTCAGCATTTTACGAGGTTCAGATACTAGCTTGATTTTGTATGCTGTTGGAGTTATCCCGGAGGTAATGCTGGGTTTTGTTTTGCAACCAAACAAAATTCAGTAAAAGAAAGTAGTGTCAGGCTATCAGCTCACCGTGATTTTTTATGCTCAATTCATCAGTCAACTCCTTTATTCATCCATTCTACTCGCTTGCCACTGTCTCCAAATCTTTAGGCTCGCTTATTTTTATTCCCTAAAGCTTTCTTCTGATTAAACAGTATCTTAACATGTTTCTCCAAATTGCGTACTTTCACTCTTGCATCTTCAAGCCCAAGGGAAAGTTGTTTGCCGTAAGATTCAGGTTTTGACTTAACTGGGATGCAATCTCCAGTGAGATTTTGCTAATTTGCTGATTTTTTTCCCTGACGCTCCTGCTGCAACTAAAGAAGAATGACCTTTAGTTTCTTTATTTTCTCTGCTTTACTATACAGAGTAGTGTTTATAGCCACACTTAATTGCTTGATCATTGACTTTATATGGTCATATGACAATAAATGGTTCTGTACAACAGAATAGCCAAGGTTATCTGGAGCCAATACACTCATTCCTTCTACCTCAGAGCCACAACGGAGATCAGTGCAATCGCTCGGAGTCATGATGCTATATTTCTTTTTGTTTCTTAGGCTCCCGTCCTTCTGTAACTAATTTTCTATTGGATGGCTATTACTTGCTTCGTGTGCTGGGTGTCATTCCTAGGTTATTATACGTGTTTTGCTACGTTAGGAGTTTTACAGCCATGGTTGGACTTGGTAGGTCATGTTCCGGAGTTCCTGTAAAAGCCGGTACGCGACGAACTGTTGCTTTTGTTAAAGCAGGTACCAAGCCTTTTTTCAAAAATGGTTATTTACATTTACAGTATATGCTTACTTCTATTTGTATTGTTGTATTTGGCACTCTGTAACTGCATTTTCTTAGGAATTTTCCATTTTTTCCACTAGACCGTCTCATCACTAGTTTACTTTTACTCGTCATGTAGATGACGTGGTTGATGGAAGAGTGTCCAACACTGTCACATAAGTCTGAATTATGAAACTGAAAAGACTTAGTTCTTTGCCCATAAGTCTGAATCTAGATTGTGTCCAACACCCCTCATCATGACTTTACTAGCTTCATTTTATGATTGGTAACATGGACGTACCAGCAACCAATCAAGTATTTTTCACGTTACATTTTTTTCATCACTAACTATTTCTTTTCTTGTAGCATCCGAATAAATATAATCATTGCCGTCGAGGAACAAAGGAATGTAGATTTGAACTTAATTTGACAGGACTAAACACTATCACAATTCCAGATTGCCATGAGGACAGCCTTGTATGTCATGTACTCATGTTACTTTCGATAATACATATGAGATTTCCGTTTTTATTTTCTGTAATATTCATTGTATTTTTACGCAACTTCTGCCTTGCCGCATTGGAAAGATGATGAATGATTATTACCATGGAGTAATAAAGCTTTTCCGGACAACCGGAGAAGAACAAACCTGCATGCTTCATGTAATTACACATGACGCAAAGGCGTACATCTCCAAAGATCGGAAGGTGTTAGCCAACATTTATAGATTGACCCCGGGAGAAATATTTGCATGGAATGGCTATTATGTTGATGAGATCCATGGCCATGCTTTCAGGACATATGGAGACATGGCGATGCCAAGATGTTGCGGTGATGAGTATTACAAAGAAGAAACAACTTAAGAAATAGGGCAATTGTATTTTAATTTCAGTATCAACCATTTCTGTTTCAGTTTTTATTCAAATGTGTTGGGTTGTTATTAAACAAGTGGAATAAAATCAATGACAGTCTATTATTCAGTTTTACATGTCTTGTCGATTGTAATACTACATAATTTAGCCATGGTTGTACATTTTTTTTCATCTATATCTATATCAATATAAAAAAAACCAAAAGGGCAGATCCAATTAATCTCGGTCATCAAATCATGCCAATCCAATGACCTAGACTGCTTCAATGTCGAGCGCTCAACACGCTTAGCGTGCATTTAATTTCATGCAAAATATAATATTAATCACATAATAACACGCAAATACTATCCTACTTAATATTCGCATGCACTTAATATACTTTTAAATTAACGTGCATTGCACGTACAAAATGACTAGTTATAATTAACATTGCAGTGAGACCAATGGATCCCACATTACGCAATTATTCTCTAAAAAAACAGAGATGTGTCACCATTGAACTAGTGAGATATTTTATTCTACTAGGTAATTGCCCGTGTGTTGCAGCGGGGTCATACAAACTCTAATATTATGTATAACATTTACCCTTAAGACATAAATACTGTCAACTTTTTTTAGCCGATAAATAACTTCTGTTGTTGTTTTTCTTCTTCTTCGCTTTATGAGCTGGCCGTCATTGTTGCTGTCGGTGCTGCCGGTGATGACATTGCCATAATATCAATTAAACTCAAGATGCTATATAACTCCATCGTTTAAAAATAGTTCGAGCAGCTATGTCTTTTACAGGATTTACCAAAAACCCATTGTGTCTATTCTCGTAATCGTAACTATCTAGTACAAGCCCGTGTGGACCTTTTATATATAGCACACATTCTATGTACTAAATTAACTTAGAATAACCTGAAACTCATGATTAAGAAAGAGAAAAATGTACTTGCTTCACTAACAAAACATGGATTCCCTCATTCCCTGCCTTAGAAGAAACAAACAAATCAACCAGGCTAAGATCAAGACTCACCTTCACCACACACAAAAATAGAGCAAGAATAGAAAAACGAAAACGCATGCTGGAAGCCTGGAACCCGGTCCAACGGGAAGTAAGTTGATTCGCTAGCCCGCAAGATGAGAATTACAAGGGCGTACATGATCTCTTACATGGGCCATGCAAGGCATCCCCAAAGAAGGATGGCATGCATATTGATTTTTGCTTGCACCTCCAACTCTTTTTTTTTCGTCTCTTTCCTGCCATTTTTCTTCTTCTTCTTCCACAAATGCTCAAATACTCATCAATATGAAGAGCTGACCACACATGCCATGTGGTGCACCTCCAACTCTTTTGCTTGAACTCATCCATGGCTTGGAAGAGAAAGGGCACTACCTGAGATTTTCTGTATCGCGTTGTTTTTCTTGGAGAGAGGGTCGGCTGAGAGAGAGAGGTTCGATAGCTTGGGAGAGGAAGAGATGCGGCAAAATCGGGAGACAGATGATTTATCTGGAGAGAGATATTTACGCGTGAGAGATTGCGGGAGTACAATTAGGGAAAGATATATTTTCCATAACTATTGTCTGGGATTTAAATTCCAACTGAATGACTGGGAGATTGGTTATGTGAAGGAGATTGGCCCTTGATTATAGGAGACTGATCCGAATTTATTGGGTTACCAAAGAATATTTATTAGGGCATGTACAATGGTTGATAAGACAGTCTTATCTTAAATTTTGCATGTAATTTAAAGATGACAAAAAAGTATGTCTACAATGAGTTATATCTTAGCCTTATCTTTAATAACTAGCAACTCCTTAAAACATGGTGAGACAAATTGTGCTAAGAGATCATCTCTTGTTTTATCTTAAATAAGAGAAGACAAGCTTTTTCTTATGAGTTCTCTCTCCTCCACCTCATCATTTATCCTACGTGGCACTCCTAAGATAGCACCATTGTACATGCCCTTAGGTTACCATCAAACGACTAATGCGATCCTGCCGGTCAAATAAAAATCGTGTGAAATAGAAAATCGGGATGGGAAGGAAAACCAGAGTAGGGGTAGGGAGGGGCGAACGAAGAGGTTGGACGAAAAATTGACGTATGACGGGAAACGGAACGCTCCGTTTCTTTTAGGTAGTAGAGATAGAGAAGTGAGCTTTGGTCGCATAAAAAAGAAATGACTAAGAACCTTTTTCAACATCCCAATTAAACTAGTGAAAACTCGTTTTATTTCACCATGCTGAGATCAACCAAAAGAAGGTTAATAATTAACTAGATTGCACATCATCCATCGACGAGCATCGACTTGGTGTGTAAATGACTCCATCCTACGCAATTAATTGTCCGGCCTCGTGTTCATCTGTAGGTACAATATTATGCAATATTTGTGTGAGATTTACTCCATTAAATACTATTAGTCTATGTATATTTCTTCTAAAAGTTAGAAACTAATAGGTACATCTAGGCATATCGCCCGACGGTCGGCATATATGGGCAACAACCAAGTGTTACGTGGACAGGTAAATCAACATTGAAATGCATCGTGTCCCCTTGGTTGATTCTGTAGATATATTAGGAACGTAGCCTTCCTTTTTTTTCGAATAAGGAACACAACCTTCCTATTAAAAAGTCAGGAATGCCTCCTAATACCTACGTATTTGCTTCTGATCTTTCTTCTATATAAACCTGTGGGACCATGCAGCCTTAATCATGCAGTAATTTACGAGAATAATCTGGTTTTCTTACTGTGCTTTTTTGGGGCGTAGGGGTATTCTTTATGCCGTAATCTTTTTTTTTTTGCAAAAAAACTTTCAATCTATTCATCTTCAATCATGGCAGTACAACGAATATCAAAAATAAAAATTACATCCAGATTCGTAGACCACCTAGCGACGACTACAAGCACCGAGGCGAGCCGAAGGCGCGACGCCGTCATCGCCCCTCCATTGCCGGAGCCGGGCACAACTTGTTGTAGTAGACAGTCGGGAAGTCGTCGTGCTAAGGCCCCATAGGACCAGCACCCCAGAACAGCAACCGCCGCCGATGAAAAATAATGTAGATCGGAAGGATCTAAACCAAAGACACACGAGCGTAGACAAACAACGACGAGATCCGAGCAAATCCACCAAAGATAGATATGCCGGAGACACACCTCCACACGCCCACCAACGATGCTAGACGCACCGCCAGAACGGGGGCTAGATGGGGAGACCTTTATTCCATCTTCAGGGAGCCGCCGCCGTCTCGCCTTCCTGAGTAGGACACAAACCCTAACAAGATTGAAATTGCAGCCCATGTGCTAGAGAAAAGCTATGCATGGTCAGCATGCAGTGGTCCATGCAGCTGTACATCAGGAAAAGGAGGAGGGACAAGGCTCCATGTGCATGATGCATGCAATAATTTTGGAACCTGAAGCCAAAACGGAGGAAGCCTATATAGGCGTGTCATGTGACAAGTGCTTGGGAGTGGAGCCACTGAAGGTCTCGGGCTTCTAGAGTTTTTGCACTCAGAAGCGCACTTATATGAAGAGTATAGTGACACGGCGACATGGATAATTAACTCTGTGAATTTATTAGCTAGATAAAAGTGCATAGACGAGCTCAAAAAGTATGCTTCAAATGAACCGTCGAGATCAACGATGTAACCGTCAAGATCAACGATGGAACCGACGTATGAAGAGCGCCAAAGAAGAACTATCTTAGGTGGAACCGTCGAGATCAACGATGGAACCGACGAATGTGAAGAGCGCCAAAGAATAACTATCTTAGGTGGAACCGTCGAGATCAACAAGGAAACCGGCACATATGTGAAGAGCGCCAAAGAATAACTATCTTAGGTGGAACCGTCGAGATCAACGACGGAACCGACGTGGAGCGCCAAAGAACGACGGAACCGTCGAGTATGTGTCGCAATTTTGAACTAATAGTTCAATTTTAGATTAAGCCAAGCAGAAGGGTGTGTCTGAATATGTGACGTACGTACATGCTTTTCTCGTGTAGGCAAACAGGAGATTTACATATATATATACCAACAAATGCGCAATGTGGAGTTCAAAAAAAATGGCACAACGTGCATACACGAACAGACTAACCAAACTCCAAGCTAGGCATGCGTTCAGATAAGAGAGAGGAGCGTAGGCAGTCACAGTTAGTGGGAGTTGGTCACATAGGAGCTGCATGTATGGGTGCTTGATTCCAAAACGTATGATGGTACGCACGTGAGGGCCACCCCACTGTACGCACATGCAAGACAGGCTTTTTGTCAGCCCATTAGGCATAAAGCAGCCAAGACCGGCCTGCTACGACAGCTAAATTAGCACAGCACATGGGCTTCAGACGTTACTACACCAACAGCTAGTACGAATCACAAAGCACATCAACGGTACCGATAGCTATCCTAGGGCAAGCTATGATAGATGTTTATGTCCCTCGTGAACTCATAAAGCACATCAACGGTGCCGATATATGTTTGGAATTTGACTCTGTTTATGTCCCTCGTGAACTCATACAGACGGGCTACTAGGGCGCAGAAACTGAAAAAGGTAACAAACACCATATATAGATGAATAAGGATTAGACAATGTTGGACTAACATATATACACAGGTTAGGGTATACACGGTGAAAACATATATGGTTGCACGTCCAATAAAAGTAAATTCAAAATAAATTATCTTCAGGCGTTGTTGATCCTGATTCATACGAGTGCATGGCAGATTGTCGGCGCCAAAACACAGAGATTTACGTGTCATAGCAATAGGGTCTTTTGTTGTTCTCAATGAAGCTATTGTTTCAGATCAGGAAAATGATGACATGCTTGACGTTCGTAATGATGGACATGTTGGATGTGGTATGGAGCAAATTGGCAACCACTTTATACACACTTTTGTCCCAACATTGATGTTATGGAGGAACAATAACAACTGCATCCAGGTAAATTTACTTTGGAAGTGCTGCATGCACACCATTTTTATTTTTTATTGTAGTACAATGATTAATCAATCAATGTTTATAGATGATTTAATTTCGTGATAATCATGATGTTTTTATTCTTGTGAGTTTGATCCATACAGTTGTTCATTCCATCGAGCTGGCCGCTAACAAAAAGTGTGGTGAACTACCACAATGCAAGTGAGAAGAGCACGACGGAGAAATCCACGCTACCTTGCAATGTCCGACCCTTGGCTGCACTACCAAATTGCGTCCACGGATAACGTATGGTATGAGGTGGTGGGCGCAAACATGCACAACTTCGTTGCAATGGGTGTCGTTTTCTCTTCTGTTGCAACACACAGACATATTTGCTAGTTAAACCTGCATGGAAGCTGAAAAACCTACTACGGCCACACGTCCATTCATGAGCGGAACAGCATTAAACACAACGCAAGGGAAGATCCACCCGTCCGCCCGCTATTTAAAGGAGGCCAGACACCGGACAAAAATTGCACCACTCCGCCACTCCCCGTCTCCTCCTTCCAACATTTTCTCCACCCTTTCGATGTCATCTGACAAGCAAGAACAATAGTTCTCCGGCATAAATGTCGGTTGTGTGGCTCCAAGGGAGGGGGTGTGGAGGAGCGCGGCAGCACAGTCATCGTCACTGCCGTGGACGGCGCCGCGTCGTACCGCCGCTCCCACGCCCGCGACCATGCCATCCACCATCAACGCGCGCGTTAGCCGCACCCTGCCAACAGAGAAAGAAGCCGGTTGCGCAGAGATCGGCAAGTTGGTGGCCAGCGCGTCCGCGCGTGCCGCCAATATCGAGGGAAAGTAGAACACGGGAGGCCACCACCGCTTGGGTCCCAGGAAGGTAACCGCCAGCGTGTTGCCGGCTTGTACCGGTGACCTGTTCAATTCTTTATCTTAGACCATCGTCGACCCCCTCCTTGGCTCCATGAAAGAGGAGGAGCACCCCCTTCCCCTCCAGTTGAAGCACCCTCTTTGCCACTCCGGTGAGCGGCGCAGCAGGACATAGAGAAGATACGAGGGAAGAATATACCTCCGGACTCACGACAGTCAGATTGGCGGCTAATGGACATGGGGAAGACAAAGTGATCTGCCACGGCTAGCCACAGACTAGTGTAGTGTATTGGCGTCGTGGGAATGGAGCTCCGCGCGACCGTCCGTGCGCATAATTATACGTTTTTAGTTAAAATATGTCCAAAATGTAAACGTTTTCATCCGATTTGTATGAAATCCGGTAAGTTATATGAGATCCGACCGTGTTTGCATGAATGTTGTCAAGTTTGTATAAAATCCGGCCATGTTTGCATGAATTTCCGCCATGTGATTCATAAAGTGTTTGAAATGTATGCGGGCAGTGTTGGATGGCAGCCTCCCGCATTCGTGTACGCGGATTTGAAGGAAATATGCCCTAAAGGCAATAATAAAATTGTTATTTTATATTTTCTTATTCGTGATAAATTTTTATTATTCATGCTAGAATTGTATTAAACAGAAACTTGATACAGCTCGTTAATCAAAGATGGTTAAGTTTCCTAACCATAGACATGTGTTTTCATTTGATGAACAGGATCATTAGGAGAATGATGTGATGGACAAGATCCATTCATTAGATTAGCATTATGATTGTTCAGTTTTATTGGTATTGCTTTCTTCATGTCATATACATATTCCTTTGACTATGAGATGATGCAACTCCTAGATACCGGAGGAATACATTGTGTGCTATCAAACGTCACCAACGTAACTGGGTTATTATAAAGGTGCTCTACAGGTATCTCCGAAGGTGTTTGTTGGGTTCGCATAGATCTAGATTAGGATTTGTCACTCCGAGTATCGGAGAGGTATCTCTGGGCCCTCTCGGTAATGCACATCATAAGAAGCGTTGCAAGAAAAGTGACTAATGAGTTAGTTACAGGATGATGTATTACGGAACGAGTAAAGAGACTTGCCGGTAACGAGATTGAACTAGGTATGAAGATACCAACGATCGAATCTCGGGCAAGTAACATACCGATGACGAAGGAATAATGTATGTTGACGAAGGAAGAGGAAGAAGAAGAAGAAGAGGAAGAAGAAGAAGAAGAAGAAGAAGAGGGAAGAGGAAGAAGAAGAG
>NC_041383.1:43392743-43415129 GCF_002162155.2 Triticum dicoccoides
CTTCATATGTGATGATGTGCATGTGAGAAGATATGACAACGGTGACCATTTGTATCATGTAGGAGAACAAAATTTGAATGTTATAAATTGGATCAAGTCACTGGGATATTATGTGGCTGGTGGCCATCATAATACTCTTGGGTGGCTTCTCCCTCCGTATTTTTAGCCGCAAAATGGTGTGAAAAAAATCATTATTGATATTGCTCATCAATAAAATCATCGACCCCATTGAGTTGTTTGGAGGTTGCATGCTTTACATGTTTAGGCTTGTTTTCTAAATTTATCTTTCCTCATGTGTTTTCAATTAGCTATTGCCCTTTTTGGCTTGAAACACCTAAGCCGATCGCCGAAACTAGCAGGCACATCCGTGTTTTGAACGTCGGGGACCTACGACAGAGCCATACATTCGACTTTCTGCCCGCCAAATTTCCTGAATCAGTTTCGGATCCTCTGCAAGCAACAAAATTAGCTACTCCCTGTTGCTGCATATTGTTTGTCATTTATCCAATTAGTCAAATGGTTCCAATTCATTACCGAATTTAAGCGGAACTGAGCATTTACCTAATTAAGGTATTGCAGGTAAATAGAACATGGTTATTTAATCATGAAAACGCCTCGAAAAACCATATGCCCATACGTGTGTGGTGTAATCTCATAAATGTATCATTTTCAAGAATCTATAGAGATAAGAAACGTTCTTTAGAGAACATAACTACACATATAGGATACCTGACAATAAAAAGATTGAAGGGAATTTGCTGCTTTATTTACATGTAGTCAGATGGTTTACGACATAGTCCGAAAGCAAAACATCCGACCGTAATTTGGTGCCCCTAAAAAATATATCTTTAGAAAAAATAACCCTATAGGACATGTAACAATAATTGGGTGCCCCTAAAAAACAGCCACGCTGCCAATGGGCTGAAATACTCCGGTGAAGTTACAAGGCTTAAGGCCCATTCAAGGCTACAGCCCGCCTCAGAGTGGGTCCGCCAGTGCGGGAACACCTGACGATAATATTGTGCCACTAAAGAAAAAGGACAATAAGATGTGCACACTCCGTATTACTGACAATAATATTGTCCTATGCTTTTTTTTGCGAGAAAAACTTTCAATCTATTCATCTTCAATCATGGTAGTACAACGAACACTAGAAATAATAAAAATTACATCCAGATCCGTAGACCACCTAGCGACGACTACAATCACTGAAGTGAGCAGAAGGCGCGCCGCTGTCATCTCCCCTCTCACGCCGGAGCCGGGCAAACATTGTTGTAGTAGACAGTCGGGAAAATCCACCAAAGACAGATACGTCGGAGACGCACATTGCTCCTAGCCACTCCTAGAAACACATCGCCTACAGCGCGTGTACTGGGGCAGGCCCAGTAATACGGAGTGTGCACATCTCTCCGGTTAGCAACGCGCTTCACTAAAACAGCAGACACACGCTATTTTCTTGCGTCTTCTTTTTTTTTCCAATTTATTTTATTTTTATATGTCTGTTTGTCTCGATTCTTTTGAGTAAAATGCATGAATATCGTCTAATTTTTAAAAAGCAAAATGTTCATATTTATTTCATAAAATGTTATCATATGTCATATAAGTTCCTGTACATGCATTACCAAAAGTTTATATTGTATTTAAAAATCTCCTGATGTATTAAAAATCATCAATCGTGTGTTCAAAAACAGTTTCTTATTATAAAGTTGTTCATCATGTATTTAAAAAATGTTCATCAACTACTTGGAAAAAAATTCGGGATTTAATTAAAAAATATAATATGTGATTTTTTTCAAAGTATATTGTAGGAAATGTTCATTTAACTACAAAAAGTTCTCACACGTTAAGACATGTTGATACTTTAAGTAAAATGTTTATCTGTTTCAACAAATGATCATCGTGCAATTCAAAAATAATTACCGTTTAAGAATTGTCCATCGTTTATTTTTAGGTATAAGATTAACATTTTTAATGGATGATGAACATATTTAATATGTGATGAATATATTTTTAATAAGTTATGACTAGTTTTTATACACGATGAACCCTTTTCAAAACATGATGTATAGTTTTAAATATGGAACGAGGATTCCTTTAATACATGATGACCAGTTCTGAATACACGATGATCCATTTTGTAAACCATAATGAACGTTGTTGTCAGTACACGATGAATATATTGTAAAATAAATGACAATCAGGTTTAATTCTATGATGAATTGTTTATTAAAACACCACAAACATTTTTTTAAAATATGCACATTTTTTTACGTCCATTGTAAAGCAAAAAAAAGGACAATAGCAAAATGGATAAAATAAGAAAGAAAAGTTGATATAACAAAAGAAAAACAAAACATGAACTTTGAAAGAAAAGTATAAAGAAAATGAACATTGTATTTTTACAAAGAAAGAAAATATTCATAGAATTAACAAGTGCTCAATACATGCTAGATTTTCTAATGGTCATCAACTTAAAAATAAAAATAGAAACAAAGACGAAAAACATGCAAAGAACAAGAAAACAAAAAATGAGTAGAAAACAAATGACAAAGAAGATAAACAGAAATATAAATAAATACTCCCCCTGATCCAAAATAAGTGTCATAGTTTTGAACTACAGTTGAACTAACCTTAGTTCAAAGCTGCAACACTTATTTTGGATCGGAGAGAGTAGGAAAATAGAAAATAAACGAAAAGGCAAACCAAAAAAGAATCATTGAAAAAAAGGAAAAGGGAGAAACTCAACTGCCAAATAACCCACGAAAAAAACAACACTAGAGAAGGAAAAAGGGAAAACCTGCCTGACACCCAAGTTCATGCTTTGGGATGCATTTCGTTGCTTTTCGATGAGTGATGCTTATGTTGTTGATTTCGAACGAACTATGGTGTTCCATTCAATAGAATCCGTGAACTGGCATTTGAAATGCTGTTGGAAGGTTAAATATGCATTGAAATGAAACTCACATGAGGTTTTCTTATGCAATAAGATAAGAGAAATAGCAAACAAAAAATGATTATTGGAAACTAAGTTTTGAGAATAAGTTAGAATGCAGCCTCCAAAAAGTTGGGACTTTTCGGACTTATATGTTTTGGGGATGGCTTTGAAATAGAATGTTAGCCCTACCCCGTATGCTTCCGTCTTGGGAAATTCAACACATGCTCTATCTGATATGTTTATCTTGAATGATCAAGCTTAAATAGAGACTGGCACTCACAATTCAGATTAGAATAGACGCGTACTAAATCAAGATGTCAGCTTGTTTTCACCAAAGACGCATCTTGGTTGTGGACACCTAAAACCCTTGTCAAGTTACTGTACAGATCACCACCAATAGTGTGACAATAGAAATCATTTAGCTAACAGTTTACCAATGCCTGATCTTCATTTCTGCTTGCTTACGCTGGGGTGCAAATGTTGTGGGGTGCCTAAACATCTTTCCAGGTCTTTTAGGGCTATATATCATAACTATTTGTTGTATGTATATTGGCGATTCAACTTGGTCTGTCGATCGCTCACTCAGATACAATAGCAGCTCCCATCACCTGAGCTTTGAGACATCGGAACAACTTCAACAGTTGCATAACATAACAAATTAGCAGCTAAAAAGATCACAATGGCCATACTAGATAACGATGACTCACGATACACAAGCAGCAAAAAGAGTAATAAGCGAAATACAAAGTAAAGATTAATTCCAAGGAACACTACATCATATTCATCATAAATATGAAACACAACATTGTCTTAGCTATAAAGTTCTGGAGTTCTCAATTGCTCCCACCAACAACCACTAGTAGAAAACAGGCATTTGTCCCGGTTCGTACGGGCCTTTAGTCCCGGTTCATGAATCGGGACTAATGGGTCGTTACTAATACCTCCCCCCTTTAGTCCCGGTTCAAACACGAACCGGGATAGATGGTCCACCATGTGGCCGGTGCGCCAAGCCCAGGCAGGGGGGCCTTTGGTCCCGGTTGGTGGCACCAACTGGGACCAAAAGGCATCCACGCGTCAGCATTCCAGTGGCTGGGTTTTTGGTTTTCTTAAAGGAGGGGCGGGGTTGGGGTTTTTGGGGGGTTAATTTAGGTGTTTCATATATTGTGTTAGCTAGCTAATTAATAGAGAGAAGTGTCCTCTCTTATGTCCGTGCTTGGTCGACACTACGTACTATATACATAAGTGATCAAGAGAACCATTGAGTACAGAAGTTCGTCATGCATACCGAGAGAAGTGATCGATCGACCTCTCCTTCTCCGAGAGATTGGTCGAACAACAAGTTTTCGTATCATGTATCCGATGCTACTGGCTACATATACATGTACAATATGTATAAGATCTCTTAATTACAATCCCCTAGCAATTGAAATCAACTTCCACATGGTATTCTCCGGCTTTATTGATGACGTGGTCAAGAAAGAATCCCGCCAATTCCTCTTGAATTGCTTTCAAGCGATCTGGTTCTAGGAGTTCATTCCGCATCTGCCACGTCTAATTTGAAGAAGGGGGTTAATTAATACATATATATGAATGAAACTCAACAGAAATGATGGTGTAATAAAATGAAATTGTGAATATTATTGCTTATGCACTTCATATTGTCTTTTAGAGTAGCCCCGCTTATTTTTCAAAGTCGCGTTGTGGATGAACTCGCACACGTGGTATCCACAGAAATCATTCCCTTGTTCCTGCCACAAGCACTTTACGAGAAATAGAGGTCAATCAAACTGATAATGAAGCATTATAAATGGCATTGATGAAAGTATAGCTATAGAATCAACGGGAGATGCACGCAACTAGCTAGCCAGTAGTACTTACTTTCGGGTCTGTATATCGCAGCTCCTTCGGCAGTCCCGGAGCTTCTGCGGTGAACTGTTTCCAAACCCTGCAAGACAAAGAAAATAATTATTATTACTTGAGATATCAGGAAATGAACAAAAAGTTGCCGATATGGTGCGATAATGATCGATTGAACTTACTTGTTGAGCAATTCAGTCATGTCCGCATAGGTTTTGGGATCTTTTCGTCTCAAGTCTAAGACGGTTACTAGTCTCCAGAAGAACATAGTGGTACCTGCACACACATGCATAACTCATCAATTACATTACTATAACCTCGCTCGAGTAATAAGGGAAACCGAATATGCACACAACAGTAACACTCACTTGCCATTGTAAGGAAAGAGTATGGTATCTTTGTTTTGATTTTTGATCAACGATCGTAGCAAGTTGTCCTCGGCCTCTTTGACGTCCTTTTTAACCAGAAATTCATTTATAATATTTGTGTTAACGAACCCAATATCATAAATTTCTTGTTTTTTGCACTCGACGATCTTCAATCTGCATAATATATTGAGGATAATTAATTATAAATACATGAAATGAAAGAGCCGAGCTATATATAGAGACTTAATGACAGAAATAGTACTTACAGACAGTAGCAAAAGACCATTAGTTTATCGAGGGCCTTTTGATTGAAGAACGCGAAGAACTCATCAAATAGAATAGTCAACAGATCAGTTGCAACGAGGTCGTGCTCCTCTTTAATATTCAGATACAAAGCATTCGTCCCCCCAGACTCTCTGCAGGTTTTCATGTACCAATTATGGAATCTTCGCATCATTGTTGTCAGAGATTTTTCATCTTTGACGAGAGGCTTCCCGTACTCGTATCTGTGTTCATCCACCTCCAAGAAATCAGGAAGTTAATCGTCAGGCAGGTAATCTTCAAGATTGCCATAACCGGCCACCGTCCCCGGAGCATTAGCGACGATGTTGCCGCTAGACACATTGAGCGGGGGGCACGATTGGTTTGCTTGTTCGCCGAGCTGGTCAATTTTTTTCGCAGCTGCTCGTTCTCTTGACCTTAGATGTATGACAGTACTTCTCAACCGCTCCGCTTGGAGATATGTCTGTTCAGTAATGCGCTCATAGTTGGTTCTCGGCGGAGACTTTGCCGGTTTCCTCAGGGCATTGAGAGTGCACTTTGCTTTCATCGGATCTACCTTCTCCTCCGGAGGTGGATGTCTCTTTGCTTTCACCCCTTCAAAGAACTTCACGTGGGTCCGCATGATCGTATCGTTTTCCTCCTCGGTCCTCTCGTACGGTAACTTCTCTAGAGGCTTGAGAGGTGGACCGTATCTGTATTGCCTCCCGCCTCTGGTTGTGCTGCTAGACGCCGGAGCAGACGGAGCGGCTGCGGCGTCTGTCTTCTTTCGTGCTTACTTACGAGACGGAGTAGAAGGAGTACGACGTGCCAAAGCAGCCGGGGCGGCGGCGGGTCTCTTCTGCCCTTGCTGGTAGACATGTCCTTCACATTGATAACCTGTGCCACATCATTGGCTAGGACGAACGGTTCGTCAGTGTACCCAAGATTTTTCAGATCCACTGTTGTCATTCCGTACTGTGGGTCTACCTGTACCCCGCCTCCTGACAGATTGACCCATTTGCACTCAAACAAAGGGATCAACCGTGGTATTATAGGAGCATACCACATCACCTTCGCAGGAACCCTCTTCCTGGGGGGCTCGCCGTCAACATCACCAGGGTCATCTCGTCTGATCTTATACCGTAATGCACCGCATACCGGGCATGCGTTCAGATCCTTGTACGCACCACGGTAGAGGATGCAGTTTTTAGGGCATGCTTGTATCTTCTGCACCTCCAATCCTAGAGGGCATACGACCTTCTTTGCTGCGTATGTACTGTCGGGCAATTCGTTATCCTTTGGAAGCTTCTTCTTCAATATTTTCAGTAGCTTCTCAAATCCTTTGTCAGGCACAGCATTCTCTACCTTCCACTGCAGCAATTCCAGTACGGTATCGAGCTTTGTGTTGCCATCTTCGCAATTGGGGTACAACCCTTTTTTGTGGTCCTCTAACATGCGATCGAACTTCAGCTTCTCCTTTTGACTTTCGCATTGCGTCCTTGCATCAACAATGACCCGGCGGAGATCATCATCATTGGGCACATCGTCTGGTTCCTCTTGATCTTTAGCAGCTTCACCTGTTGCAGCATCATCGTGCACATCGTCTGGTTCCTCTTGATCTTCAGTAGCATCACCGTATTCAGGAGGCACATAGTTGTCATCGTACTTTTCTTCTTCGCCGCCTTCCATCATAACCCCTATTTCTCCGTGCCTCGTCCAAACATTATAGTGTGGCATGAAACCCTTGTAAAGCAGATGGGTGTGAAGGATTTTCCGGTCAGAGTAAGACTTCGTATTCCCACATATAGGGCATGGACAACACATAAAACCATTCTCCTTGTTTGCCTCAGCCACTTCGAGAAATTCATACACGCCCTTAATGTACTCGGAGGTGTGTCTTCGTACATCCATTGCCGGTTCATCTGCGTGCATTATATATAATTAAGTGTGTCAAAGATCATTACAGAACATCATGAATAGATAATTAAGTGACCAACTTAATAGAAGTTCATCATCACATTAAAACCAAAGTACATACATAGTTCTCATCTAACAACATAAAGCTCTGCGGAGCATCTAAATTAATTAAACCATACATTGAAACTATGTAAAACATTTCAATGCGAAAACAAATGCGATCATAATCGCAACCAATGTAACAACCGATCCAACGGCATAATGATACCAAGCCTCGATATGAATGACATATTTTCTAATCTTTCTAATCTTTAAGCGCATTGCATCCATCTTGATCTTGTGATCATCCACGACATCCGCAACATGCAACTCCAATATCTTCTTCTCCTCCTCAATTTTTCTAATTTTTTCCTTCAAGAAATTGTTTTCTTCTTCAACTAAATTTAACCTCTCGACAATAGGGTCGGTTGGAATTTCCGGTTCAACAACCTCCTAGATAAATAAAATATGTCACGTTGGTCGGCATAATTGTCATAAACAATAGATGAACCAATAGTTGTGAAAAGATAATATATACCACATCCGAATCATAGACAGGACGAGGGCCGACGGGGGCGGATACCAAAACCATCGCACTATATAAGATGCAATAATAAAAGTAAGAAAATTATACAAGTATCTATATAAACATACAAGTAAGAATTTTTTTTCCTTTCAGAAAGAAGATAAGAACAAGAGGCTCACCACGGTGGTGCCGGCGACGAGATCGGCCCGGGCGATCGACGGCGGTGAAGATGGGGACGGGACGTGACGGACCGCTAAACCTAGACAAATATTGAGGAAAATTGAGCTTGGAGGTCGAGCTTGGAGAGGAGAAAGCTTAAGTAGTGTGGCTCGTACATTCTATCGAACACCTCGTGTGCATAGGAGGTGAGCTAGAGCACCACAAAGCTCTCTCCTCGCCGGCCACGAAAAACAGAGCAGTGAGAGTGCTCTGCTCGCGGGCGAGGGGTATATATAGGCAATTAATTGGTCCCGGTTCGTGGCTTGAACCGGGACTAAAGGGAAGCCTTTGGTCCCAGTTCAGGCCACCAACCGGGATCAATGATGGTGGGCTAGGAGCAAGGCACATTGGTCCCGGTTCGTCCCACCAACCGGGACCAAAAGGTCCAGACGAACCGGGACCAATGGCCCACGTGGCCCGGCCGGCCCCGGGGCTCACGAACCGGGTCCAATGCCCCCATTGGTCCCGGTTCTGGATTGAACCGGGACTAATGGGTTGACCCGGCCTGGACCATTGTCCCCTTTTCTACTAGTGAACCAAGGACATATTTAGCACGACTTTTGTGGTACTAGCTGCATCCGAAACATAATTCGGCAACAATCAGGTCCATGTATCCAACAGTCTTCTACTGGACGAATGGTGCTACTAACTAACCAGTACGAGCACCAGCAATTCCTTCTAGTAGATCAGGTCAAAAGGATCGGCATGTGAAAACTCGGATGCTAGTCGCACGTCATAAACCCGACCTCTACCTTCAGGGAGTGTGCTCTTGAAGACTTGAAGTTGGCAAGCTCTGGTGGCCCATTTCGCACAAATAAATGGCTTCAGCGAGGCTTTCACATCAACCCCTGAAGATAGAAACGCATGGGACACCACAATCACCATCTTTTCCAGCATCTGAGCTCTCTCAGCGATGAACTTGAGGAACACAATTTCATTTGCTGACCCTCGTAACTCATGAAAAACCACCTTCTTCATGTGTTCTCGGATACATGCAATGGGACCACCCTCTAGCCAGAACTTGAGACTGACTTTGCCAGTGGGCTGCTCGTCAACCTTTGCAGAATGAAAAAGAAAGAACTTACAGTATGAAATTGGGTCATATATAGAGTAGTTATCCTCCTAACTAAGCTGCACACTACATATATAGCACTTAGTGGTAACGCACAATGCTGCTATTTGAAGTAAGTGGGGTTAGCTATTTTTACCTTGATATAGAGCGCCTCGAGGTTTGGAAAACATTTGAGGAAACCGGATACCGCCGGGCACCCAGGCCGCGGCGGCGAGCGAGAGCGGGGCGGCGGTGGAGACGGGCGGGTCGGGCAGGGATTCGTAGACGTGCTGCGTCATGGTGTAGATAGCGAGGCCGAGCACCCCGGGGTGGAAGCCGCGGCTGTGGTGGAAGGCCTCCGCCTGCTCCCTGCTGACATGAATGATCGGTCCTGGACCGGCAGCCGCCATCGTCGGGGATTTGGGGGAGCACCGGCGGTGAAGACTGAGGAACGGAGGCCGGCCATGTGGGTTTGGTAGGTAGGGTTCCGCATGCGTTGGTGGGTTGGGCCAAATGTTGGTCGCGCGCGGGCCAGTCTAGAAAGTCCATGGGCCATTCGGCCATATGCCTGGACCAAGGAGAAAATCAAGATACCGTCACCTAAAAAAAATATCAAGATAGCCGAGCCCCTAAAAAAATCAAGATACCCGAAATCACCAATGAAGGCTATACACTCCTCAGACAAAAAACTAATGAAGGGAATCCTCTACAAAGGTCCAACCCCAGCCCAAAATTTCTCAAGAAAATAACTAATGAAGGCTATCCTCTACAAAGGTCACTCTCCACTTTTCTCTCGCGCTGAAAATTGAGTCGCTGCACCTGCGCCACTTGTCGCAACCCAGATGTTTCCCTTTTTTCGTAGATTCATTTTCAAAACGGTTAATCACTTAAACCGCGTCCAAATCTTGAACAATTTTCACTATTGAATTTCTTGCATCAAATGTTTTGAAAATAAATCTCGTGTTAATAGATTTTGACAAACTTCATTTTTCACAGAAAAATAGATGTAAAATAATTGAAACAAAAACCAAGAGAAAAAACCACAAAACCCGTCAAACCAAAAAAAAGTAAAATGTAAATCGGAAGAAAAAACCGGAAACTGAGAAGCACAATTGTGTTTTCTAATTTTTTTTTGGGAAGCACAGACTGTCATTTTCCCTTCTCAGGAAGTACAGGTTGCGCTTCTCCCTTTTATCGGGGGCAAGCATAGTTGTGCCTTTTCCCTTTCTCGTGGAAGCATAGGATGTGCTTATTCACAGAAGAAAGGTTGTGCTTCTCGCAGAAATACATGTTGTGCTTTTTCCTATGTCAGGGAAGCACAAATATATTATATTGTGCTTCTCGCAAAAAAGCTGCTTCCAGAAAAAAAACTAAAAAAATCCAACCAAAACCTAGGGAAAACCTAGCAAATATGAAAGAGCCGAAAGAAATCGAAACCCCCAGATAAAACCCACAATGCATGCAGAAACATTAAAAAAACATTCTCTCATGGGATGCGCCAAGCATGCGACATGTGGCGTGCTAGGAGTGCTCCCGCGCCAGGTAACCGTTTGCTAGCCGCTCCCCAAGATACCTATCAAATAGAGTTTAGGCATGCGCTCTCGACGACACACGCGCTCCAGGCTAGGTAAACGTTGTTCAGGATGCAATCCAAACACACTACATTTCTGAGGGTAGATCATGAGGTAAACAAACTAGTGTCATTTCCCATCACGTCCGGTCGCTTTTTCAGTTTCCGGAGACGAGGAAAACTATGGATCAATGTTCGGAATCTAGTTTTTTCGCCTATTTTTTCTTTTGTGTTTTTGGCGGCAAAGTTTCGACGGTGAAGGTGATGTCGTATGGAATAAAAGTCACATGGTTTTAGGGTTAGATAGACTTGTAGCCATCCAATTTTGCATTGAAGTTCGTACGTGAAAGTAATCGCTTTTTCTTTCTCAATCCAAAACAATAAAAGATTTAGACTTGAAGCTTTGCATGACAACATCACACAAGTACTACTATGTCGACAAACTGTTTTGATTTTTTTTGGGAGGGGCAGGAATCTAACATCTAACATTCTTAAGAAGTTGATCCCCACTATCACCAATTCTCTCGACATGCATACTATCCACATCATCATCATGCCAAGTCAGCCTTCAGTTTGTAAAGAGCAACCGGTCCCTCTCCCTCTCCCTCAATTTTTATTTTATCCCATCAGGTTTAGCAACGCATCCTTTGGCTCCCCCGCAAAAACAAAAAAAAAAACCGCATCCTTTGGCTTGCGATATTTTTTCTACGGTTCCTTTCTTCACCACGGACCGCTATGTTTTGTGCGGATGGTCTAATGCTGGGCGATCGCTGATTCTTTATCCACTCTACACCCATCAAAGCGCCGATGCCACCGCTTCCTTCTCCACTTCAATGTCTACCCCACCACAGAAATCGTTCACCAATCCTCACGTGGTGTGGCAGGCTGGCAGATGCGCGGCATTATTTTTTCCCTCGGAATCCTCTGTGGAAACGCCTCTTGATTTCCCTCTCCTTTTTCGTCTTCTCTAATCTCAATCAACCTCAGTAATATCTTGATGGATTTTTAGGGTAACCGACGCACGAGGCCCCTCGTCTCCTCTCCCTTCATCCCCATAAATTCCCCGTCCCTCTTGCGATTCACCTGCGCACCTAAGTCGGGCTACCCCTTCATCAACCTATGCCACCACTCCCCTCAGCCGCGTCTTTCCACATCCAGGTGCTCCGCCACCACTACGGTGCCCATGCTTCCTCCCTCAAAAGTCGACGTCGCCGTCTAACAGTAGAAACACCAACAGGTCCGTCCAACTCGCCGGCGAAAGCTGCGCGTCCTCACCTACCCGCTCACCACACTACGGTCGTGGCCCTGCTCACCATCACGGTGCACCGCTAGCTGCTCCCGCTAGGACACCCTGCTACTGCCACTACCTGCTGCATGCCGCTGCCAGTAGGTTGCCAAACGGATTGCGACTACGCGGCCGACGAATCGTCTGCCAGCTTCATCGTCATCGAGAAGCAATGCATGCGATCGCCCTCCCACGGCCTCAACACAACCACCCACAACGACGTCCGAAAGCACATGAAGCTGGATCAGAGGATGGACAGGGTAGAGAACGAGTTCCTGCCATGTTCCACTTGATATGAATATAAACTATTGGGATAAGAGGAAGCCACGGATTTGCTTGATTTTCTTTCCCATCAAGCCTTCCCCATCCTGATATGAAGAAGCTTGGCTAGAGGCTCTGCCACTTGCATGAGTTTATATTCTATGATGTCGACTGCATGTATATGCCATTTGATTCCTCTCTGGATTCACTTTCTGCACTCGGACTAAATTCGTTGGACAGTACAAATCGGTATCCTAAACTCCTTTTGTGTTCTTCGAACTATGTTGTATGAACTTTTTGGTGGCATATTTTTGTAAAATAATAGTATCAGAACCATAATGTTGTAATCTTATTTTCTGAGCTCCTCATCTGCTAAATGTCATTTTAGTTTTCCATTTAGTTGCTTACAACTTAACTTCGTGATGGAACATGATAGTTTAACTTTTATCGAGCAATACCTCGCCTGGTATCATGCCTTTTTTCTTTGTTCAATCATTGCCTTTTTCTTATACCTACACCTTCAAAAGACATTTAGCTAAAATATCCCGCCGCAACGCGCGGGGTATTATCTAGTATCTATAATAGTGACGTTTATTGTAAATTATATCATTTCAGAAATTTATGTTGCACCAAAAATTCTGAATCATTTTCTGCACAGAGTAGCTCTTGTATGATGGTTACGTTCAAAGTTTCAAGTAGCTGTAATACATACTACTGAAGCTATAATACATCCGTTACAAAGTAGAGTTCCCTGTAATACATACCACTGAAGCTGCAACTCGAGATCTCTAAGCAGGCAGAGGTGTTGTGATGTACTAGTAATTTAGTACATCAGACATACTTTGGCATGCTTTGCAAACTTTTCAAAAATTAGATTTCAGACATGCAGTTACCATTTACATTTTGAGTGCTCAACATAGTACATGACCTGTTTCGGATGTGCCTTCATCAATATAAGATTGGTACTTTTGTAAAACAAGATGATTGTGATAGATTTCACAAGGATGGTGTGAAGAGGGTGTTGCTGCCCTTATAAGAGGATAGATCAATTGTGGCTATGAGGCCCGTCCAAATTAATAACTAGTATTGCATTTGCGAGATGAGTATATGGTCGAAAGGTTTATATAGTGTAGCTTTACATGGGAGAGATGTGATATTAGATGAATATTGAATAGAGTATATTTTAGGTACCGTGGTACTGTATGAAAAGAATGGGTGCACCAGTCAAATTCTAACGATGCTTCTTCAACATGGTACTTTGGAGTTTTGGCCCAGAAATAGTGATTCTGCCACACTATCATGCATGCACGTGAAGTACAGTGATGGGGCCTAAGTGCTAATGAGAGAGTGTACTAATACGAAGATGAATAATCTAGGAAAGAAGTGCAATATAATGTACTTGGCCCACATAGTGTGAGATGACAGCTCTCAATTGGAGACCAACTTGCCGGCACCTAACGGAACCGCGCAATTTTAGTTTTTGAGATGGGATCAAGTCAGTGGGATACAAAGTCATCCCCCGTGACCATCTTACTCTCGGGTGGCTTGTCCTTCCAGACTTTTAGCGGGCACTCAATGGTGTGAAAATATATTGACATCACTCAACTATAAATTTAAGTATTGCTCATGCAAACTCTGTTGCCTTTTGGTTGTAAAAGTCATGTCCTTTTATAATTTGATTCATCTTTGGACTTACAGTTGAAACTTTAAAATAAAAGAGGTCGTAGGCATCAACTAATGGAGGTGTAACTTTCAATTCAGAGAAGAAACAGGAAATCAAATAATCAAATTTGATATCTTCCCTGTTTGCATGCATACGATCTGGTAGACACAAATGAGAAAGGCAGCAGTGAGTAACACAAATGAGTGCTCTTATAGTATGGTCATATTGGCATGCAAATAATCGGAACAACCAGAAGGGCGTCTTTCCGCTTCGAGATGACTCTCAGGACCTCCGTCATATCAAGGTCCGTCGGCGCCATCCCATGCGGCAACTCCCAGTCAAAGTGGTATAGAAGGCTAGCAAGGGCAAGTTCCATATTTGCCAGCCCAAAGGTCATCCCAGGGCACATCCTCCGTCCTGCTCCAAATGGTGTGTACTCAAATTCTGCCCCCTTGAAGTCAATGTTGTTGACCTCAAATCTCTCCGGCATGAACTCCTCTGGCCTGTCCCAACGCATCGAATCTCTGCTGATGGCCCAGACATTCACAAGCACCGTAGCCCCCACTGGCAGGTCACATCCTAGTATTTGGCACGGTGCGCGGCACTCCCTTGGTAGCAGTAGTGGCACCGGTGGGTGCAGCCGAAGAGTCTCTTTGATGACTAGGTGCAAGTAATTTAAACTTCTCAAGCTCTCCTCTGTTACTGTTGCTTGTCCCTTGAGCACTCGCCGGACTTCTTCCTGCACCTTTTGCATCACCCTCCGGTTCTTCATGAGCTCGGCCATGGACCATTCCAGCATCGTTGCTGATGTCTCACTACCTGCAATGAATATATCCTGCAATGGATTTCAGCTATTAGGGCATTTCTAACCGATCCCTTATCCGACCGTAAGGAAGTATATTTGCGTTTTTCTCCTCTAGGTCGCAGCTAGCTGATCTCTTATACCGGTTAGTGGAGTAAAAAATTTACTCCATCCCTATTCCCTGGAGTATATTTACTCCGGCTCGCGGCGGCCGAGTAAAATTCTCTCCCTCTCTCTTCCTCTCCTTTGTCTCCTCTTCTCCCCCTCGCCTCGCCGTCGACGTGTCCCCCGCCCCGATCCGCCGCCCCCGCTCCTCCCAATGCCCGAACGTGGTAGCCGGAGGTCCCCTCTGCCGATCCACAACATGGATCCGTCCCGCCACACCCGCGGGTTGTCGTCCGCCGCCGCTTCCTCAAGACACGGCCGCCACAGCCCTCACTCGATTCGAGTACTTCTTGGAGCTCCCTCCGCCACGACCGCCGATGAGGACCTGCCTCGGCGTCCGGCAGCGGTCATGGAGGATGTGGGTGGCGGAGATCACCAACCGGGAGACCCACCAACGGCGGTGGATCGGGTCGTTCCACACGGCCGAGCTCGCGGCCATGGAGTACGACCGGTGGCAGGTGAGGTACCACGGCTCCGACGCCCGTCTGAACTTCCGGTTCGGGATGGCACCGGTACACCTCGTCCCGCTGGAGCCGGGGGCGGTGAGCGCTCGGATGGTGCAAGAGGTCCGAGAAGTGAGGGAGCGCCTTGAGGCGGAGGCCGCTGCCGAGGGCTACATGGATGACCACCACTGGCAGCACCCGGAGCTCGTGGAGGCTGAGCGGGCGATATTCGCCGTCAATGGCAGCAAAGTCATCGTCATATCTGGCAACGAGGAGGGCGGCAAGGGGCGCGACAAGAAGGGCGGCGAGGAGGAGATCGATGTTGAGGAGTGGCGGAGTGTCTTCCCTGGCCACGACGGCAGCGGCACCGGCTCGGACCCCGCTCTCACCGGGGGTGGCCTCACGAGGAAGGACTGGCTCAACCTTCACTTCGACCGAATTTGAGTGTTAGTTTAAGTTTTAAGTGTAGTTTAGTTCAAGTTTATATTTACGCTTTAATGTTCAGTTGCAAAGACTATCTATGTTGAACTAATATTTAAATGTCCGCTAACTTTAGGGGATCGGCTAGAACTGACCAAAATTTAGTGAAGTATAAATACTCTACTAAGGTTTACTACGTTGGATACTCCGCTATTTTTTAGGGATCAGTTAGAAATGCCTTCAATGCCTAACAATACTGTAACTAGCTGTTTAGTGTCATGACTCAAGACTCATGATGCATGTGGTCGTAACTTACCGCCATCACCGCTTTGATGTTGTCTGTGGTGAGCGGGAACTCCAAGTGGTCATCTTGGTTCTGGATTCTCAAGAGCACGTCAACCAAATCCTCCTCCTTGTCACATGCGGCTCTGGGCACTCGATGCTCCTGGATCATGGTTTCCATGAAAGCCATCATTGCTTGACTCTGCCGCTTCATCCGTCGCGGCTTCCGGCTAACGAGCATCGCTAACCGGGATGATGGGTAGAGGTCCGGCAAGCCCGGCCTCGAGAATAGCTCGATACCTTCCTCCATTAACTGGAGGAACGTCTCCCGGTCCTTGAACCGGCTTCCTATGATGGCGCGCACCGTGGAGTCATTGACATACGTTGACAATAGTGTGCCGAGGTTCATGGCCGATAGCAATGGCGTCGATGCCACCGCCTGGAGGAGGTGCTGGACCTCCTGCTCGCGGATGCCCCTGAAGGACTGGACGCGGCGTGCGCTGAGCAGCTCGACGGTGCAAATCTTCCGGAGCTGCCTCCAAGCGCTGCCATAGGGGGCGAAGATGAGGCCCTCCGAGCCGTCAACAAGGATAAGCTTCATGGTCCTGTTGATGGGGCGTGTCGCGAAGACGATGTCGTGCGTCCTCATGACCTCATGGGCCGCCTCGGCCGACGATGCCACCACGAGGGGCAGGCCGCCGAGCCGGAGCAGCATCAGCGGGCCATGGCGCTGGGCAAGATCACGCAGCCTGTGGTGCGGGAGTTTGCCCATCATGTGGTGCAAGTGGCCGATTATTGGAAGTGCCCATGGCCCCGGCGGCAGCCTCAGGCCGGCTTGCCGGCGAGTTGAAAGGGTGAAGTAGGCCAACGGGATGATGACTAGAATTGCAAGGAAGAGCAGGTAGGAGGGATGGCTTGCGTCCATTGTTTTGGGGTGCAGTTCAAATTGGATGGTAGAATGAAAGAAGCGACTCGATCTCAGCCTTTCTATATAGTGTTCAGAGCTATCCTTCCTTCCTTGGTACTCGTCATACTAGTGACAACGATGGATAGTTAATTTTGTGGCATTCATGCTAAAAATACAAAGGTGAACATGGTTCCATGAGCACCCACATGAATAGCAAATTTGAAAAAAAAACATAAAGAACTGAAAAATTCTAAAATTTCAGCATATGAAACTTAGTCGGCCATTCTACTCACGTGTGAAGTTTCATGATGTATTGACACCCATTGGTATCCTTAGTGATTTTTGACCAGATTACCACGGATGTAATTTCTTCGTGAAACTTCATACGCGAGTATACCGGTTGACTGTGTATATATTATAAAAAGAGATTCAGATTTTTTGTTGTTTTTAATATTATTTTTGAATTTACTATTCATAAGGAATGCACGCGGAACCATGTTCATCAAATCCGCGTCCTATTCATGCACTCTAATAAAAGTCTAAGTAGATGATGTAGTATATGAAATTCGCAACGACCAAACTTACTAGTTTGCAAGAGCCTGCCATCCGCAAATTAGCTTTACTAGGCCGTTATTATGTCATTTAGTTTACAAAAACTGCCGCCATTATTGAGCAGTACTAATTACTTTAGTCCATTATTTAATTCTATTTGTTTACTTGGTTCTGCTCAGTGAAAATAGGAATTTGGCGAACCGATTCTTTTGGAATCATTAATTGACGAGTTCTGCATGTAATTTATTTTGCCTGTAATTGTCAAACCTAATGGTTGCCTTAAGTATACAGTAAGTATTGCTGTCTTTGACATTTTCCAATAACCTAACGTGCGGTGTCTGATTCTTTTCTGATTGTTGAGTGCATAAGTGACAAAGGGCCGCTTCTTTTGGCAGCTTAAAAAATAAATGCCTCCTTCCCAGCTTTTCCTACAAGCCGTTTTTTTATTTACTGAAGCTTCTAAACTAATTATAGAATAACTAATTTAGAAGTCTCAATAAATTTGAAGAACGGCTTATATTTTAAGCTGGGAAGAGACAATTTATTTTTTAAGCCGCCCAAAGAACCGACACAAAGAAGAGAGACTGCTAAGAAGCAACTGGTCAACTCTTAAATCTGACCCTTTATCCTTACGTGACAGACAGCCTTGCACTCAAAGTCTCGGCAAATGATCATAAATAACACACGCTATCTATACATCACATACACACATACACACATTCATATTCATCTCATAATTGCATTGCATTATTTTACACTGATAGTAACATAATTCATAAAAAAATAAATAGGGAATATATTAATATTGGGAAGATACTAATTACATCCAGTCTCTGGACCTACTAGAAGTCACAAAGACATCTAGGATGCACACAACCAAAGGTGAAAAAAAAGGAGCACTACATGGAAATCTCTTTTAGAAAATGTTACCAACGAGCTAAAATTGACATCTCTATTTCCACAAAATAGAAAATATATTGAGATTATTGTCAATAGCTTATTGAGCACCCACGACGAGTAATTTGGAATGGAGGGAGTAGCTTTTTAGGTCTTCTCTGTAATGAACATACTAGCCTTGTTGCCCGCGTCCACTGGTTGAGAAAATAATTGGCCCTTCCGGCTTTCCGCAGAATTCTATAGGGATCTATGAGATCGAGTATGGAATTCTGTTTACTCACTTTAAATCAGCAAGGGAATTGGCAAGTATGAGAGAGGACTCTCTCTGTCTCTCCGAGTTTCAACTACTAAGTGAAGTTAAGTAGCACTTCAGCTATTCTAAATGTGAATAGATTCCGATCAAGCAAGCAGGAGAAGGTGGTCCTTTCATCTCTCTGTCTGCTCCATGCTCTATAAAGGATCATGAGCAGGTTTAATGCTAGAAAAAACAAGATCTGCCTAATCATTTCGGTAGATGAAGTAGTGGGAGGTCATGAAGGAAGTAAGGGGGCATGTTAAGTTGATAATTTCGAACATTGTAGCATCCTTTTGATGGTTGGGCTTTGAGTTGAGAACTTTTAAGAACTCTTAATATGAAAATACACATTGTAAAATGACGCATCGAGTGGGACCATTCTGTTTCATTGTGAATGAAAGACGTTTTCGACCAACAACATCTACTCATATCCAGCTTCGTGTCATTTTTGAACACTGCGATCAGCAAGCAGCAAGTGGGGGAGAGTCAAGTCAAGTACAACACAGGACAGACGGGGTGGGGCGCGCCAAAGCAACCCGGGACCCCTCTGGGGTCACTACAAAAGCGCTGGCGCCTTCTTTTGAAGGTGAAAAACTACGCTAGCTAAGAAAAAGAAAAGGGTTGCGCTAATGGCAAGGAGCAAGAAAAGGGCAGCTAGCTCGAAATCCGATAAATCGAATACCTCCTGGCTTCAGTTATGAGAGAGAACTGCAAGGCAAGATAAAGACTGAGTTGGATTCAGCCGCGTGGGGAATGAAGCAACATTCATGGAATGAGTTGAGGCAAAACCTCCAGCTCTTTTTGAGAGCCAGGGGCTTTAAAAGCGCTTTAAAAAGGGTTGTCTGCATTACTGGATTCACTATATCAAATTGTAGTAAAAACAAGGGTTGATGAACTCCTTCCGCCATAGGCATGGAGTCTTCAGAGTAGAACCCAGCCGAGTCTCCCCTTCACCGGTAGGGTGGTCAAGCTGGAGGTCCTCAAATCCCTCCGTTATTTCATCCACCGTCACCCTAGCATATCCTTCTGGAATCGGACGACAGTGAAAAGTTGCGCCGGGTTCAGAAGGTCGAACAGAGCCGACAGTCGCCTTGACTTTTAAGTTCTGCCATTGCGTCATAAGGTGGCAATTTTGAGACTCCCTGATAGCATCCATGGGGTAGCTAGCAGGAGCCGTCAAGACATGCTCCGGCTGAAGCAGCTCGGTGGAAGCCACGCTGCTTCTCCGCTGAGATGGCGGGGTAGCTTCGGGGGAAGCTTCGGCAGTTCGTTTGCTGCGATTTGCTTCTTGTTCCTCTATCGCTTGTACCCTTGCGTGCAGCGCCTGCAGTTCGGTCTGCTGCACTTTCTTCCTCCTCGCCTGGCATTTGTAACTGCCTGCGTCCAAAAAACCAGCCTTCCGCCTGGCGTGCCTCGTGTCAGTCCAGGGTGCTCAGGATCCCCGAGGGCCATTGTGAGCTCGTCGTTCTCTCTGTCTGGAACGAACGTCCCTTGCTGCGCTGCATCGATATAGTGCTAAAGCCTCTTGGCTGGTATTTTCATTTGCTCGTCTGTCCAAAGGCACTTCCCTGATACAGGGTCCAAGGTTCCGCCAGCCCCGAAGAACCAAGTCTGGCAACGGTCTGGCCAGTTCATTCTCTCTGGTTTGATCCCTTTATCAAGCAGATCATTCTCAGCCTTGGCCCACTTAGGCCGGGCTTTGAGGTAGCCACCTGACCCCGTGCGATGGTGAAGCTTCTTCTTTGCAGCATTTTGCTTGTTTGTGGCCGACATCTTCTTACTCTTTTCCGATGTCTTGTGGGCCACAAATGCGGGCCAGTGATCTCTGATCTTCTCATATTTGCCAATGAATTCTGGTGTCTCTTCTTTGTCGACAAACCTTTTCAGCTTATTCTTCCACCTCCTGAATAGGTCTGCCATCTTCTTAAGAGCAAAAGACTTGATTAATTGCTCTTTAACTGGCTTCTCCGGATCCTCCTCTGGCGGTAGGGTGAAATTTGACTTCCGCTCAGTCCAAATATCATCTTTCTGCATATCATTGACATAAGACACCTCAGGGTCTTCGTTCTTAGGCTTATACCATTGGTGGATGCTGATCAGGATCTTGTCCCTAACAAGAACCCCGCATTGAGCAGAAAATGCATCTTTTGTCCAGATGGGTTCAATCGGTTGGCCATCGCGCACGATTGCTGTGATCTCAAACCTTTCATCCGAGCGCAACTTTTTCTTTGGGCCTCATCTCTTTACCGAAGTTGTGCTCGATCCAGAGGGCTAGAAAAAAGAAGAAAGACGAGAGTTAATTAATATGTGTACATACCAAAACAATGAATGCATCAATTAGCTAGTCAACAGAGGCTTAACTAATATATATACCTGGCCGGACTCGGTTCAGTAACCGGAGCCGTCATCACGGTCTCCTTCTTGCACCGTCATTGGGTCACCGGAGCCGTCCTCACGGTCTCCTTCTTGCACCGGCATTGGGTCAAAGGAGCCATCATAATCATAGCCTGCTTCTTCACCATGTCCTTCCAGACCATCGGTGTCGTTGAGAAACGAGAAGACGGCATCACTTCCTTGTGCGATTATGTCCCCCAACGCCGCTTCTGTTGCTTCGTCTCGGGGGGTGTCCATAGTTTCTACAAATATTTACAACATGGCAATTATTATTCAAACATGACAGATGGATATATTAGTGGCAAACGTAGAACTAGCTAGCTAATCACAGTAAGGAATCATATTAATTAGTGGCCTCGACGCTGCTTCTCTAGGGTTTGGGGTGGCCTCGACAACGCTTCAAGGGTTTGGGGTGGCCTCAGGAGAGTTTGTCGGGTAGGGGCGCGGCGGGAGGGGGTAGGAGACCGACATCATTTTTTTCTAGGGTTTGGGTGTCCTCGAGAGTTTTGGTCGAGCGAGAGGGTCGGGGGGTGCTCCCGTGGTATAAGTTATCACAGTCGAGAGGGGGTATATATATCGACCGCACCTCATGTCGAAGTTATCCGGGAGGGGGTAATATCGACAACGACGACATACGTACATGGGAAAATAATATTATCGGGGAGGGGGTTATATCGACCCACCTCGTGTTGAAGTTATCAGGAGGGGTATATCGACGATGACAGACCCGATAAAACATAAGAAAACGAAGAAGAAATAAAAAGAGGAGAAGAAGAAACGAATAGAGGAGAAGATCGAAGAAAAAAAGAGAAGAAAAAAAAGAGAAGAAGAAGAATCCTCTATTCCTTTCTTCTTCTCCTCTTATTTTTCTTCTTTTTCCTCTTCTTATTTATTTCTCCTCTTCTCCTCCTTTCTTCCTGTTCTTATTTTCCTTTTTCCTCTCATTCTTTTAGTATTGCTTGTTTTTTTAAATGTTCAAATAGAAAATTTCGAAAAAAGTAAAGGTTTTGCCTAATGCATTGTTCATATGAATATACAAACATTTGCATATTCTACAATAATTAATATCACCAAAAAAATCTATGAACAGAAAAAAATCCTAACTTTTCTTAAAATCTATCTTTTGCATATATAGATGAACATATATATAGACAGAGAACATATATACATTTTTATAAAAATTCAAAAAACAAAAGATCTAAAAAAAGGACATAAACAGATATACACACATACATAGACTCATACATATACATATAATCAGGAAAAAAATCATATAT
>NC_041383.1:43415414-43425132 GCF_002162155.2 Triticum dicoccoides
TCTAAAAAACGCTAAATGCTTTCTTATATACTGAGAGCATTGGTCCCGGTTCGTGGCACCAACCGGGACCAATGCCACCCTTTAGTCCCGGTTAGTGGCACCAACCAGGACCAAAGGTCTCTTTTCATCAGCCCAAAGGGCGGGAAGCAGAGGCCTTTGGTCCCGGTTGGTGGCACCAACCGGGACTAAAGGGGGGTTTTGGTCCCGGTTGGTGCCACGAACCGGTACCAATGCGCCCCTTTAGTCCCGGTTGGTGGCACCAACCGGGACCAAAGGCCTTGTGCTGCCCCGCGTCAAAAGTTTAGTACCACCTCGCTAGCTGAGAGAGCTCGAGAGTGGTTTATAAGCGCTGTTGCGCCCACCCTCTCGAGCTCCTCTCAATTGTAGGCTTTTCGGGCCTAACCATACGCTGTGTGCCTGTGGGCCTACTGGGCCTCCTGCGGGCCTGAATCCTGGCCCATGGTAGGGTTTCTAGTCATATTCATGCCGTGGGGGCCCAGTAGATGGCACTTTTTTGTTTTTTTTTGTTTTCTTTGTTGCTTTATTTATTTTATTTTGTTTCTACTTACAACAAAATACCTATTTTTGCTATTTTTATTTATTTTATTAAAGCTTATTTTTAATTATTTTTCTTTTAGGTAACAAAAATTATAAACTTTATGTTAGTGCCATTAGTTTTCAAATATCAATTGTTAAAATTACTGTGTTTAATATTACTGTGTTTAAAATTCAAAGTTTTTTTCCAGTTTTTTTTGTTTTGTTTTTTGCATTATTTATTTTCTTTTGTTTTTTGCTTCATTTTTTAATTCTTTTTGCTTTTAGGTCAGCAAAATTATAAACTTTCTGTTAGTGCCATTAGTTTTAGAAAAATTATTTTGTTTTTTTGTTTTCTTTGTTGCTTTATTTATTTTATTTTGTTTCAACTTACAACAAAATACTTGTTGTTGCTATTTTTATTTATTTTATTAAAGTTTATTTTTAGTTTTTTCTTTTAGGTCACAAAAATTATAAACTTTCTGTTAGTGCCATTAGTTTTCAAATTTGAATTGTTAAAATTTGAATTCTTTGAAATTTGTGTGAATCACAAGTTTGTGATTAACTTTACCAAAAAAAATGAGCATAGATGTGCCTGTAGAGAAAATTCAACCTAAATTCATAATAAATTTCTATGAATTTTAGAGAAATTCATTATGAATTCAGGTCAAATTCCCTGTATAAGGGCATCTATTTTCACTTTGAGAGGAGCTCAACAAGGCAGAGAGGGAGGGGCTTATAAACCGGTGTGAGCGCCCTTCGGTTGGCGAGGTGGGACTAAACTCTGACCGCAACAAGGACCAACCCTTTAGTCCCGGTTTGTGGCACAAACCGGGACTAATGGTCATGGGCCAGGGGCGAGGCGCATTGGTCCCGGTTCGTGCGTGAAACCGGGACCAAAAGGTCCAGACGAACCGGGACCAATGGCCCACGTGGCGGCCCTCTTGAGTTTTCTTGGTGAGAACATAGTTGACAAGGAGTAAACCAAGATTAATGGTATTACGAGGGCCGAAACATAAGACATTAAAGCATTTCAAATGAACTATGAAAAAGTTGAAAGTTGGCATGGTATCATAATTTCACCCACATAGCATGTGCATGTACAAAACGGACAATGGTATCATACTCGTCTGTTACAAAGTTGGCATGGTATCATCATAATAGTTGCGGGAGAAAGTCTTCACTTTTTCTTCGCTTGTGTCATTTGCTTATTGCGCCGTAACCATGGATAATCTTCATCGTTTATCAGGATGCTTGGGTCAGCCTTGGCTTTGAAGGGAGAAATTTCATGAAACTTTTCATAATCTTCAGAGATGTCTGTCTTGCCCTCCACTCCCACGATGTTCCTTTTTCCTGGAAGAACCATGTGGCACTTTGGCTCATCGTATGATGTATTCGCTTCCTTATCTTTTCTTTTTCTCGGTTTGGTAGACATGTCCTTCACATAGATAACCTGTACCACATCATTGGCTAGGACGAACGGTTCATCAGTGTACCCAAGATTTTTTAGATCCACTGTTGTCATTCCGTGCTGTGGGTCTACTTGTACCCCGCCTCCTGACAGATTGACCCATTTGCACTTAAACAAAGGGACCTTAAAATCATGTCCGTAGTCAAGTTCCCATATGTACACTATGTAACCATAATATGTGTCCTTTCCCCTCTCGGTTGCTGCATCAAAGCGGACACCGCTGTTTTGGTTGGTGCTCTTTTGATCTTGTTCAATCGTGTAAAATGTATTCCCATTTATCTCGTATCCTTTGTAAATCAATACAGTCAAAGATGGTCCCTTGGACAACAAGTACAGCTCATCACAAACAGTCTTGTCACCTCTGAGACGTGTTTCCAACCAACTGCTGAAAGTCCTGATGTGTTCACATGTAATCCAGTCGTCGCACTGCTCCGGGTGTTTGGAGCGCAGACTTTTCTTGTGTTCATCGACATACGGGGTCACCAAGGTAGAGTTCTGTAGAACTGTGTAGTGTGCTTGAGACCAAGAATATCCGTCCCTACATATTATTGAGTCCCCTCCAAGCGTGCCTTTTCTAGTCAGTCTCCCCTCATACCGCAATTTAGGGAGACCTATCTTCTTAGGGCCAGGAATGAAGTCAACACAAAACCCAATGACATCCAGAATGACAATCTCATCGACTAGATGAACTACGGGCCCCAGAATGACAATCTCGTCGACTAGATGAACTAGGACATGCGTCATGATATTTAAGAAGGATGGTGGGAACACCAGTTCGAAACTGACAAGACATTGCGCCACATCACTCCTTAGCCTTGGTACGATTTCTGGATCAATCACCTTTTGAGATATTGCATTGAGGAATGCACATAGCTTCACAATGGCTAATCGGACGTTTTCCGGTAGAAGCCCCCTCAATGCAACCGGAAGCAGTTGCGTCATAATCACGTGGCAGTCATGAGACTTTAGGTTCTGGAACTTTTTCTCGGGCATATTTATTATTCCCTTTATATTCGACGAGAAGCCAGTCGGGACCTTCATACTGAGCAGGCATTCAAAGAAGATTTCTTTCTCTTCTTTCGTAAGAGCATAGCTGGCAGGACCTTCAAACTGCTTCGGAGGCATGCCGTCTTTTTCGTGCAAGCGTTGCAGGTCCTCCCGTGCCTCAGGTGTATCTTTTGTCTTCCCATACACGCCCAAAAAGTCTAGCAGGTTCACGCAAAGGTTCTTCGTCACGTGCATCACGTCGATTGAAGAGCGAACCTCTAGGTCTTTCCAGTAGGGTAGGTTCCAAAATGTAGATTTCTTCTTCCACATGGGTGCATGTCCTTCCGCGTCATTCGGAACAGCTAGTCCGCCGGGACCCTTTCCAAAGATTACGTGTAAATCATTGACCATAGCCAGTACGTGATCACTGGTATGCATGGCGGGCTTCTTCCGGTGATCTGCCTCGCCTTTGAAATGCTTGCCTTTC
The DNA here is from genome assembly GCF_002162155.2 of Triticum dicoccoides. Lineage (NCBI taxonomy): Eukaryota > Viridiplantae > Streptophyta > Magnoliopsida > Poales > Poaceae > Triticum > Triticum dicoccoides. The sequence continues at coordinate 43,418,894 of NC_041383.1, forward strand.
TTTTGACATTGATGGTTGGTCAGAAGAAATCGACGATGGCCCAGGTACACATTCTTCCTGCATTTGACAAGGTATATACTTCCAGTGTCATCTAAACAGTGCGTGCATGTGTGGTATCCCTTGATTGTCTGTCCTGAAAGGTTACTAGGAGCGGGCCAATCGTTGATGGTCACGAACAGCAACGCCTTTAGGTCAAATTCCTCTTGTTTGTGCTCATCCCACGTACGTACACCGTTTCCATTCCATAGCTATAAAAGTTCTTCAACTAATGGCCTTAGGTACACATCAATGTCGTTGCCGGGTTGCTCATCATAATGAACTTCCGCTTCATGCACATCCAAGGAGGAAGGTTATACATACATAGAGTCACAGGCCAGGTGTTGTGATTGCTGCTCTGCTCCCCGAAAGGATTAATGCCATCCGCGCTTAAAGCAAACCATACGTTCCTTGGGTCACTTGCAAACTCATCCCAGTACTTTCTTTTGATTTTTCTCCACTGCGACCCGTCAGCGGGTGCTCTCAACTTCCCATCTTTCTTACGGTCCTCACTGTGCCATCGCATCAACTTGGCATGCTCTCCGTTTGTGAACAGACATTTCAACCATTGTATTATAGGAGCATACCACATCACCTTCGCAGGAACCCTCTTCCTGGGGGGCTCGCAGTCAACATCACCAGGGTAATCTCGTCTGATCTTATACTGTAATGCACCGCATACCGGGCATGCGTTCAGATCCTTGTACGCACCACGGTAGAGGATGCAGTCATTAGCACATGCATGTATCTTCTGCACCTCCAATCCTAGAGGGCATACGACCTTCTTTGCTGCGTATGTACTGTCGGGCAATTCGTTATCCTTTGGAAGCTTCTTCTTCAATATTTTCAGTAGCTTCTCAAATCCTTTGTCAGGCACAGCATTCTCTGCCTTCTACTGCAGCAATTCCAGTACGGTACCGAGCTTTGTGTTACCATCTTCGCAATTGGGGTACATCCCTTTTTTGTGATTCTCTAACATGCGATCGAACTTCAGCTTCTCCTTTTGACTTTCGCAGTGCGTCCTTGCATCGACAATGACCCGACAGAGATCATCATCTTCGGGCACATCGTCTGGTTCCTCTTGATCTTCAGCAGCTTCCCCCGTTGCAGCATCATTGGGAACATCATCTGGTTCCTCTTGATCTTCAGCAGCTTCCCCCGTTGTAGCATCACCGTATTCAGGGGGCACATAGTTGTCATCGTCCTCTTCTTCACCGTCTTCCATCATAACCCCTATTTCTTCGTGCCTCGTTCAAACATTGTAGTGTGGCATGAAACCATTGTAAAGCAGGTGGGTGTGAAGGATTTTCCGGTCAGAGTAAGACTCGCATTCCCACATTTAGGGCATGGACAACACATAAAACCATTCTGCTTGTTTGCCTCAGCCACTTCGAGAAAATCATGCACGCCCTTAATGTACTCAGAGGTGTGTCTGTCACCGTACATCCATTGTCGGTTCATCTGCATGCATTATATATAATTAAGTGTGTCAAAAACCATTATAGAACATCATGAATAGATAATTAAGTGACCAAATTAATAGAAGTTCATCATCACATTAAAACCAAAGTACATACATAGTTCTCATCTAACAACATAAAGCTCTCTAGAGCATCTAAATTAATTAAACCATACATTGAAACTATGTAAAACATTTCAATGCGAAAACAAATGCGATCATAATCGCAACCAAGGTAACAATTGATCCAACGGCATAATGATACCAAGCCTCGGTATGAATGTCATATTTTCTAATCTTTCTAATCTTCAAGCGCATTGCATCCATCTTGATCTTGTGATCATCGACGACATCCGCAACATGCAACTCCAATATCAACTTCTCCTCCTCAATTTTTTTTATTTTTTCCTTCAAGAAATTATTTTCTTCTTCCACTAAATTTAACCTCTCGACAATACGGTCGGTCAGAATTTCCGGTTCACATACCTCCTAGATAAATAAAATCTATGTCACGTTGGTCGGCCTAATTTTCATAAACAATAAATAAACCAATAGTTATAAAGATAATATATATACCACATCCGAATCATAGACAGGACAAGGGCCGACGGGGGCGGATACCAAAACCATCGCACTATATAATAATAAGCAATAAAATAGTAAGAAAATTAGACAAGTATCTATCTAAAGCAAGAATTTTTTTTCTTTCAGGAAGAAGATAAGAACAAGAGGCTCACCACGGTGGTGCCGGCGACGAGATCGGCGCGGGCGATCGACGACAGTGAAGACGGGAACGGGGCGTGACGGGCCGCTAATATAAACCTAGACAAATCTCGGGAAAAATAGAGTTCGGAGGTCGTGCTTCGAGAGGAGAAAGCTTAACTAGTGTGGCTCGGGCATTTCATCGAACACCTCATGTGCATAGGAGGTGAGCTAGAACACCACAAAGCCCTCCCCTCCCCGGCCTGAGAAAAACAGAGCAGTGGAGTGCTCTGCTCGCGGGCGAGGGGTATCTATAGGCACCTCAATGGTCCCGGTTCGTGGCACGAACCGGGACTAAAGGGCAGCCTGTTGTCCCGGTTCATGCCACCAACCGGGACCAATGATGGTGGGCCAGGAGCCAGGCCCATTGGTCCTGATTCGTCCCACCAACCGGGACCAAAAGGTTCAGACGAACCGGGACCAATGCCCCACGTGGCCCTGCCGGCCCCTTGGGCTCACGAACCGGGACCAATGCCCCCCATGGGTCCCGGTTCTGGACTGAATCGGGACTAATGGGCTGACCCGGCCTGAACCAAAGCCCTCTTTTCTACTAGTGCATACATATCCGCTGAAAGTAATTTATTATTTTTAGTTTATTCTATAGGTTGAAATGAAGTATTCAAAGCTATGGAAAAGATCTGGGCCATGAACTAAGGCGTGATGTGCAAGCAGACTATTTTCAAGTTTTCGACGCCAAAAGAGAGACTATTTTCAGGTTAAAATTTCACGGTCTATAGAGACATAAAATAGGCTATTAGTTCATTAGAAATTTCATAGATGTTTCTCTGTTTTTCTTCATCTCATATTTAAACACATAATATCATCACACAAGCATATGTTTTTAAGTAGTGTTCTCCAAGATTTATACAAGCAGTTCCCATGTAGTTGTACGCAGAGAGGGTTCTTTCAGGCTGATTTTAGTTAATACTTATAATAAAACGTTTATTTGAAGCACATATATCTATAATTTTTTGGTATTTCCTGTAACACTCACATGGGACACAAGTACGTAGCTATTATTCCCATCAGAAAAATAATATTTTTCTGCAGGAAAAATAATAATTCATGCTGAAGCAATCAAAAGCACCAAAAGCCATGGTGAATCTGTGGTCGATAAAATTCGATTTCACTATGAGGTGTGAGCCAGCTATGGACAAAGCAACCCAAGCAACCACCAATTGGTCAAGTAGTAGCATTAGTCTTATTCTCATTCAGACGAACGTACAAGCAACTAGGGTACAATACAGGACTAGATAATACAACTTGGCTCCTGCCGATTTAGTATTCTACTTAGTGATCTAAAAGCTCTTATATTTATTTACAGAAGAGTATATAGCAAATGACTTAAAGTTTGATGATACACAAGTGAAATTCATGTTGTTAGAGTTGACAATACAACTTGGCTTGGTTTGTCCAGTGTAAGATAAGCAAATATTTGGAGTGACTAAAGGACAAACGACTCCATAAAAAAGAGTGGAGTGGTAATGCGTCATGTTATTAATTGGCTGTCATTACGCACCTTCTTTACTGCTTTTGCCTATCAAGGGTACTCCATTGAGTAAGAACTAACAATATTTAATATGACTACATGAAAAATCACCCCATTTGAATATCTAAACAAGTGGATATGCAACAATCATGTTTGGTAGACTGGTCAGGAAGGAATTGCGCCGCTGTTTATTAACTGTCGTGTGGAGCAATAGCTAGTTGGTGGGGCCAAATGACTAGACATATAATTTAATCTTCTTTGACAATTCAACTATCTAGCAGCCTTTGAACAGCATTGAGTAAGGCTAAATGGTAAGACCGGGCATAATTAGTCTTTAGAGTGCTTACAAGACAAACGACTACATCCCTCGTTCAGGAAGTTATTTCGATGACAAGCAAGTGGCCATGCTAACGTTCACAAGACAACTTGGTTGTACTAGTTTTTAATATTGACGTAGGACCTGCCAAAATTAAGTTTGACTCTATGCAGATACACTGTCTTGAAATAGGCTTTCACCTCGTTTTATGGATACAACAACCAACACGAGCATCCAACGAGTAGCAAACTACCACAAAAGCAAGTCTGCTAGGGAAACAACACAAGCATGCCCAAATAAAATGCAAAAGAAAGATAGAAAAAAGACCGCCAAGTGGTCACATCATCCTGGGGGCTACGGCGAAGAGAGGCGACGTGTACAGGGCCGGTCATAGGATTTTAGGGGCCCGGGGCAAGATTAGATCTCAGGGCCCCTTAGAGCATTGCCCTCGGGATTGATTTCCTGGCTGTCTATCCAGCTTCCTGTTCAATACCAAGATTCAGTCTTGCACCCGAGACCCGATGAAATTGTTTTACTCACTACGAGGTGGAATTGGTAATACTATCAAATCCAATGCATTTAGAGAAAATGGGTTAACCATAATCAATGGATTATGTGTGTTAGGTAGAACATTGCGAGGAACATACACAATCCAAACAATTTAATGAGATAGCATCTATATATACATTGTAGTTAGCATCAGACGTAGTGACTCGTAGACAGAGGCCATGTAATTACTATTATTTATATGATTTCCCTAACGCTATGTTTGGATGTTTGCACTGGGAGCCTTCGCATTGCATTGGGTTGAATGTCAATATCACACTATATTGGTATTGAGATTGAACGCCAATATTTTTGTTTGGATGCTTAGATATTCGGAACACAGACTTGATATTGAGGTCGAATGTACAATGTTGTTTGGGTTGTCAATGTGAGGCAGTGAGTTGTATGAGACTTTGCTGGGAGATCGAGCAAAGAGGAGGCTAGACGCTATACAGGGGAGAGGGGAGAGGGTCGGAGCTCTACGAAGAGAGGAATGAGCCGGTCAGCAACACACCTCTGTTGTGCGGCAAAGCTCGGGGTCGAGGCACGGCGGTCGCCCGAGATCGTGCTGAAGGCGGGGTAGGAGGGTGGCGCCGGTCACTGGAGAGCTCTGGCGGGGCGGGAACATGGCGCCGGCTGCTGGAGAGCTCCGGCGAGGCAGGAAGATGGTGTCGGCTGCTGGAGAGCTCCGGCGCGGCGGGAAGGTGGCGTCGGCCGCTGGATCTTAGGGTGGAGAAGAGGCGGGAAGGTGGCGCCGGCCAACGGATTTGGGGTGCAGGCACGCCGGCCGCCGGGGCTCGATGTGGAGGCGGGCGGGATGGGCACCGCCGCCATTCGTTGCGCGGGCGAGACGGGAGACGACGATGGGTTGGTTTCGTTCGTGAATAGATAAGCACACTATCCCAAGCGATATCGAGCATACAGGCTCCGAACTGGACCAAGGGTTTTTTGCGTTAGGGACGGACCGCTCAATATCAAGCCTGAATACCACGACTGAATGCCAAGACCAACCAAACGGTGGCATTCGGAATATTAGGCCCAGACAAATGCCAATACCCAATACTAAATACTAGGCCTGAATGTAAACACTCCAAATGAAGCGTAAGCATCATATCAAATTCTCTACATCAGACATGCCCTTAGCATTTGAAAGCTAGCGTATTGCTTTTGAAGTACTCCCAATGCTTTTATAATATGGGATGGAGGGAGTACTATATTAACTTGATACTCCTTCTGTTTTTATTTACTTCGCATATTAGAGTTGACTGAAGTCAAACTTTCTAAAGTTTGACCAAGTTTATAGAAAAAATATAAATATTTACCATAACAAATCTATATGACGTGGAAGTACATTCAATAATGAATCTAATGGTATTGATTTGTTATTGTATATGTTAATTTTTTTGTCTATAAACTTTGTCAAAGTTTAGAAAGCTGATGCGCCTCGTGCTCTCCAAGATGGCTGACTCGAGTCGCAATCCACGGTCGTGCGTAGTTACGGTTGTGCGTACTTGGTAGCCAGCCACGTAGTAATTTGGGCCAACTTAGCATTTCATTTTTTCAGTCCATGCAAACCCAGTAGCAGGCCTATATACGTCCCTGGGTGGGGGACCCTCCGCTCACGGGGCCCG
>NC_041383.1:43425407-43448903 GCF_002162155.2 Triticum dicoccoides
GGCCCTGGGTTTTAGGGTTAGAGAGACTTGTAGCTGTCCAATTTTGCATTGAAGTCGTGCGTAAAAGTAATCACCTTTTTGTTTCTCGATCCCGATCAATAAAAGATTTAGACTTGAAGCTTTGCAGGACAAGATCACACAAGTACTACTATGTCGAAAAACTGTTTTGATTTTTTTGGGTGCAGAAGGAATATCTATAAGAAAGGACATTTAGGTCCCGGGGGTCGGGACACCCGGCTATCTCGCCGTTCATTCACAGTGTCCTGACTTGGCGATCTATGCCCTGTGCTGCAACGGAGAATGAGGTTAAAGGCTATGTGAACAGCAAAATAACCAAGTAAATAATTGTGCTCCACTAAGATGCTGTAGCGGAAAATTCTAAAATAAGAACGGTCCATGAAAATTCTAAAATAAGAACGGTCCATGCATGGATCGATTCATAACATGCACAGCAGCATAACCATTGATTCATAGAGTTCCACTTAGCTGATCATTCCAAGCCAGGAACAGTTGTCCCATCGAATAAAAATAAGGATGGCCCATGCATGGCCTGATGCCGCTGTCGCAAGTACCCAGCCATTGGTTTTCACGAATGAAAGCATGGAAAAGTTTTAGTCTGAGAAAAATTAGGCAATAATCAATAATAATGAGCATAAAAATAACCCCATGTTGGTCTGGTTAAAAAATATGCACATTAAACTTTTAAAACCTTCTTTTATATTCTAAATCACCGTTGGGCAGAATTGGAATAAAACATCATCATTCTACATTAATTCCATATCACCGTTGGGCGAAAATGGAAATAATGCATATAACTCATAAGCAATGTGATGATAGTATTTCTATTAGACAACTTTACTAAGAAATAACAACCACCATCAACTTTATTGCAATCGGAACAAGAAATATGCATTTCTCTAATTCAAGAGCATTTCCTGATCTTTATCTGTTCTATGAAAATCGATCACTTTGATACAAAAGTTATCAGAGATTTAAGCTTTGAACATAAGACTCATAGAATTATAGTATTGTTATCATCAACGTTGGTCAGAAAATAACAATACCATATTTTAACTTTAAAACAAATATGTTTCTTTTGTCATAGCGGAAACTATCTTCATTTTATTTCACCCACAGGGGAAAAAATTACTAAGAACAGTTCTTCCAATTAAATTTTTCCGTTGGTTCCAATTTAATTGGAGCATAAAACTTTTACTTTGCAGCGGAAACTTTACAATATTCTATTCAGAAACAATTCTTTACGCTTTTACTCTCTAAGCAATTTTAACCGGTTGGTTAAAAAATGCACACTAGTAGAAAACAGGGCTTTCGTTCGGGCCAGATAAGCCCATTAGTCCCGGTTCTTATATGAACAGGGACTAATGTGAGCATTGGTCCTGGTTCGTGCGGCTAAAGGCATTAGTCCCGGTTCAGATGAGCCCTTTAGTCTCGGTTTGACACACGAACCGGGACTAAAGGGTGCGATGCCCTTTAGTCCCGGTCGTGTCTCAAAACGGGACTAAAGATTAGACCTTTAGTCTCGGTTTGAGACACGAACCGGGCGGTTCGTGTCTCAAACCGGGACTAAAGGTCCCATTTTCAAACACTAACCCCCCCCCCTATCGCCTTTCCAGTTTTGTAAAAAGCAAAAGAAAATGATAAAAACTTCAAAAATTAAAATCCTTCGAGATGTAGTTATGTTACTACATCTACTAATTAGGAAATTTAAAAACTTAAATATGGACATGTTTTGCAAAAAGTGTAGGGAAAATGTAAAACAGCTATAACTTTTGCATACGATGTCAGAAAAAACGTATAATATATCAAAATGTTCAGCACGAAAATCCGCATTTGATTTTGACGGCCTACAGCCTGTTTGCAAATTTTTAGAATCCTCAAATTCCAAAAGGAAAAAAAGATATGCTCAAATTTCAGTTTTTTGAATTTTGGTTAAATCTGGTCAAACAATGGTCAAACTACTTATTCAAGAAGTATTAGTGTTACTACGTAAGTATTCAAGAATATTAGTGTTACTGAATAATTATTTTAATTTTTTCAATTTTGGTCAAATCTGGTCAAATTGTGGTCAAACTATGGTCAAACTACTTACTCAAGAAATATTAGTGTTACTAAATAATTATTGTTTTTAAATAATAGTTTCAAACCCAAACAGTGAAACGTGTGACTTCATGCTCAAGCTAAACACCTAAGAGTTAATAGAATTGATATCTTACTATTGTCAGGAAAACAACAAGTGCAGACTTGGAAATCAGAGAGAATAGAACCCGGAAGTTAAGCGTGCTCAGGCTGGAGTAGTGATCCGATGGCCAGGCGTGCATTTCGCTGAATCAAAATCCCCCAATCAGATCCTCCCGACCGAAAACCCTAGCCATTTCGTTTCTTCTCCGCTCCTTCGTCTCTCTGCCGCAATAGCGCAATGATGTTTACTATGCAAGCTTCTTCTTATAGACGTTGTTGGGCCTCCAAATGCAGAGGTTTGTAGGACAGTAGCAAATTTCCCTCAAGTGGATGACCTAAGGTTTATCAATCCATGGGAGACGTAGGATGAAGATGGTCTCTCTCAAGCAACCCTGCAACCAAATAACAAAGAGTCTCTTGTGTCCCCAACACACCCAATACAATGGTAAATTATATAGGTGCACTAGTTCGGCGGAGAGATGGTGATACAAGTGTAATATGGACGGTAGATATAGGTATTTGTAATCTAAAAATATAAAAAAAGCAAGGTAACAAGTGGTAAAAGTGAGCGTAAACGGTATTGCAATGCGTTGAAACAAGGCCTAGGGTTCGTACTTTCACTAGTGCAAGTTCTCTCAATAATAATAACATAATTGGATCATATAACTATCCCTCAACATGCAACAAAGAGTCACTCCAAAGTCACTAGTAGTGGAGAACAAACGAAGAGATTATGGTAGGGTACGAAACCACCTCAAAGTTATTCTTTCCAATCAATCCGTTGGGCTATTCCTATAAGTGTCACAAACAGCTCTAGAGTTCGTACTAGAATAACACCTTAAGACACAAATCAACCAAAACCCTAATGTCACCTAGATACTCCAATGTCACCTCAAGTATCCGTAGGTATGATTATACGATATGCATCACACAATCTCAGATTCATATATTCAACCAACACATAGAACCTCAAAGAGTGCCCCAAAGTTTCTACCAGAGAATCAAGACGAAAACGTGTGCCAACCCCTATGCATAGGTTCATAGGCGGAACCCGCAAGTTCGTCACCAAAACATACATCGAGTGAATCACGTGATATCCCATTGTCACCACAGATACGCACGGCAAGACATACATCAAGTGTTCTCAAATCATTAAAGACTCAATCCGATAAGATTACTTCAAAGGGAAAACTCAATCCATTACAAGAGAGTAGAGGGGGATAAGCAACATAAGATCCAATTATAATAGCAAAGCTCGCGATACATCAAGATCGTGCCAAATCAAGAACACGAGAGAGAGAGAGAGAGAGAGAGATCAAACACATAGCTACTGGTACATATCCTCAGCCCCGAGGGTGAACTACTCCCTCCTCGTCATGGAGAGCGCCGGGATGATGAAGATGGCCACCGGTGAGGGATCCCCCCTCCGGCAGGGTGCCGGAACAGGGTCCCGATTGGTTTTTGGTGGCTACAGAGGCTTGCGGCGGTGGAACTCCCGGTCTATTCTGTTCCCTGATCATTTTAGGGTATATGGATATATATAGGCGGAAGAAATATGTCAGGGGAGCCACGAGGGGCCCATGAGAGTGGAGGGCACGCCCTAGGGGGGTGGGCGCACCCCCCTACCTCGTGGCTCCCTCGTTTCTTTCCTGACGTGCACTCCAAGTCTATTGGGTAGCTTTCCTTCCAAAAATAACTTATGCAGAAGGTTTCATTCCGTTTCGACTCCGTTTGATATTCCTTTTCTTCGAAACACTGAAACAAGGGAAAATACAGGAACTGGATTGGGCTCTGGGTCAATAGGTTAGTCCCGAAAATAATATAAAAGTGCATAGTAAAGCCCATAAAACATCCAAGATGGATAATATAATAGCATGAATACTTCATAAAATATAGATACGTTGGAGACGTATCAGTATCCCCAAGCTTAATTCCTACTCGTCCTCGAGTAGGTAAATGATAAAATAAATAATTTATGAAGTGTGAATGCTAGCAGGTGCATAAGTTTGATCAATGATAATTTCAGTCACCTTTTCTAGCATCATTATATGTCATAACAGTAGCTCATATCATAAAACTTTGCATGATCAAGTAACAAACTATTCACATGTTAAAGTATAGATCATAAACTTCCTTTAAAACTAACAAACTATGTTCTCAGTCATCAAACAATTGCAATTCATCTTATTTCAGGAAGAGTCTATGTCAGAGCTTTGATTCAGCAAACTTCACATACTCAACTATCATTTTGTCTTCCATGATTGCTACCACTCAAAGCATATTTTTTGAACAAATTGTATTCATCGAACACAGAGAAAGATCGGGGCTTAATGTTTCGCCTCCCAACCTTTTACCTCAAGGGTAATGTCGACAGTAATAATTCTTGCTCAAATATATTTGAATGGCCATATATGCCTTGATCTTTCCATCACATGATGCTTGCCAACTGAAGAGTAGGTTGGAATGAGAAAGAATACTACTGACTCTTGCATAAAAGTAAAAGATAGGCCCTTCGCAGAGGGAAGCATGGATTTGCAGAGGTGCCAGAGCTCGAAGCAAAAATAGAGATGAAAATAATTTTGAGAGGTATGCTTTCATTGTCAACATAACGACCAAGAGTTCCCAATATCTTTCATACTACATGCATTATAGGCGGTTCCCAAACAGAAAGGTAAACATTTTTACTCCCCCTCCACCAACAATCATCAATCCATGGCTTGCCCGAAACAATGGGTGCCTCCAACTAACATCAAACCTGGGGGAGTTTTGTTTGCAATTATTTTTTATTTGATTTTGATCTTTTGATCATGGGACTGGGCATCCCAGTTACCAGCCATTTTCTCATGAATGATGAGCGGAGTCCACTCATCGTGAGAATAACCCACCTAGCATGGAAGATACTGCTAAACCGTAGTCGCTACATGAGCGATTCGGGCATACAAAACATATTATTATTTGAAGGTTTAGAGTTTGGCACTTGCAAATTTACTTGGAATAGCAGGTAAATCCGCATATAGGTAAATATGGTGGACACTCATGGAAGAAACTTGGTTCAATGAGTTTGGATGCACAAGCAGTATTCCCGCTTAGTATAGATATTTTGGCTAGCAAAGGATTCTAAATAGCAAGCACCACATGTTAGAGGATCCAAGACAATATAACTTATACAAATATACCCAAGCATAACTCTTATGTTGTCTTCCTTGTCCAACTTCAACTAATTTGCTCAGGTTTGAAAATAATTAATGGGGATCACAATCATAGAAGATGTCCAAGATAGTATATTTATATGTGAAACCTCCCTTCCTTCAATATGCTTTAATGAATTGTTCAAGTGACCAATACAATGTTTGCTAACCTTCAATAAATTTACCACCTCTACTTCTTATATGTGACCGCATTACTCCCCATGGGAAAGGCATATGAAACATATATAATTTTAGATTTATGACATTCAAATCATTCAACCATTTACTCATAGGATATAAGTGAGGCACATGAGTAAGTGACAAACTACTCCAAAAAGATATAAGTGAAGATCAATGTGTAGTTAAATAATTATGTAGCTATGTGAAGACTCTCTAACATTTAAGAATTTCGGATCTTGGTATTTTATTCAAACAGCAAGCAAAACAAAATAAAACGACATTTCAAGGATAGCACTCATCATGTGAAGAAGAAAAAACTTAGGCTCAATCGATACTAACCGATAATTGTTGAAGAAGAAAGGTGGGATGCCTACCGGGGCATCCCCAAGCTTAGATGCTTGAGACTTCTTGAAATATTGTCTTGGAGTGCCTTGGGCATCCCCAAGCTTGAGCTTTTGTGTCTCCTTAATTCCTCTCATATCACGGTCTTCCTAAATCTCAAAAGCTTCATCCACACAAAACTCAACAAGGACTCGTGAGATAAGTTAGTATAAACCAATGCAAAAACCTTATCATTTTCTACTGTAACAAATCACTAAAATTATTATTCAACATTGCATACTAAATGCCTCTGCATATTTAATACTCCTATCCTCAAATAGAATCATTAAACAAGCCAACATATGCAAACAATGCAAACACAACAGCAATCTGCTAAAACAGTACAGTCTGAAAAGAATGCAAGATTCATCGTACTTACCTAACTCCAAAAATTATGAAAGAAAATTTCCACTGTAGTAAATTTATCATACCTTATTATGCAAAAGGTTTCAACATTTTATCACATTCTTACTTTTCAAGGGAATTTTTGCAACAGCGGTAAACTTTCTGTTTTCAAACAGCAACATGTATACTTGCAAAATAAGCATGGTAAAAGCTATCCTTGACATTTTTATTGAAACTAGAGATGCAAAACATTATTCTAAATAACAGCATGCAAAACAAAATAAAATAAAATGACTCTACAAGCAAAACACATATCATGTGGTGAATAAAAATATAGCTCCAAGTAAAGTTACCGATGAGCGAAGACGAAAGAGGGGATGCCATCCGGGGCATCCCCAAGCTTAGGCTCTTGGTTGTCCTTGAATATTACCTTGGGGTGCCTTGGGCATCCCCAAGCTTAGGATATTGCCACTCCTTATTCCATAGTCCATCGAATCTTTATCCAAAACTTGAAAACTTCACAACACAAAACTTAACAGAAATCTTGTGAGCTCCGTTAGCGAAAGAAAACAAAACAGCACTTCAAGGTACTTTAATTAACTCATTATTTTTTATATTGGTGTTAAACCTACTGTATTCCAACTTCTCTATGGTTTATAAACTATTTTACTATCCATAGATTCATCAAAATAAGCAAACAACACACGAAAAACAGAATCTGTCAAAAACAGAACAATCTATAGTAATCTGTAACTAACGGAAACTTCTGGAGCTCCAAAAATTCTAAAATAAATTGGTGTACATGAGGAATTTATCCAGTAATCATCTGCAAAAATAATCAACTAAATATCACTCTCCAGTAAAAAGTTTTAGCTAATCTCGTGATCCCTAAAGTTTCTGTTTTTACAGCATGATCATAAAGACTTCACCCAAGTCTTCCCAAAGGTTCTACTTGGCACAAACACTAATTAAAACATAAAATCACATATAAACAGAAGCTAGATGTATTATTTATTACTAAACAGAATCAAAAATAAAGAAACTAAAATAAAATTGGGTTGCCTCCCAACAAGCGCTATCGTTTAACGCCCCTAGCTAGGCATGATGGTTTCAATGATGCTCACAAAAATATAAGAATTGAAACATAAAGAGAGCATCATGAAGAATATGACAACACATTTAAATCTAACCCACTTCCTATGCATAGGGATTTTGTGAGCAAACAACTTATGGGAACAATAATCAACTAGCATAGGAAGGCAAAACAAGCATAACTTCAAAACTTTAAGCACATAGAGAGGAAACTTGATATTATTGCAATTCTTACAAGTATATATTCCTCCCGCATAATAATATTCAGTAGCATCATGAATGAATTCAACAATATAACCATCACATAAAGCATTCTTTTCATGATCTACAAGCATATAATTTTTATTACTCTCCACATAAGCAAATTTCTTCTCATAAATAGTAGTGGGAGCAAACTCAACAAAATAACTATCATATGATTGAAAATTAAGATCAAGCTGACAAGTTTCATGGTTATCATTATTCTTTAAAGCATACGTGTCATCACAATAATCATCATAGATAGGAGGCATGCTTTCATCATAGTAAATTTGCTCATCAAAGCTTGGGGGACAAAAAATATCATATTCATCAAACATAGCTTCCCCAAGCTTGTGGCTTTGCATATCATTAGCATCATGGATGTTCATAGAATTCAAACTATATTTGCCTTCAGCTGAGTCCAAAGATCTTCTTTCTGCATATCATTGACATAAGACACCTCAGGGTCGTCCTTAGGCTTATACCATTGCTGGATGCTGATCGGGATCTTGTCCCTAACAAGAACCCCACACTGAGCAAAAAATGTGTTCTTTGTCCGGATGGGTTCAATCGGTTCGCCGTCGGGCGCGATTTCTATGGTCTCAAACCTTTCATCCGAGCTCAACTTTTTCTTCGGGCCTCGTCTCCTTACCGAAGTTGTGCTCGATCCGGAGGGCTAGAAATTAAAAGGAAGAAAGAAGAGAATAATTAATATGTGTACATATAACAAAACAATGAATGCATCAATTAACTAGTCAGCACGGGCTTAACTAATATATATATACCTGGCCGGACTCGGTTCGGTCACCGGAGCAGTCAGCACGGTCTCCTTCTTGTACCTCCATTGGGTCATCATCGGAGCCATCATGAACATAGCCCTCTTCTTGTACCGGAATTAATGGGCCGGAGCCATCATGAACATAGCCCTCTTCTTCACCCAGTCCTTCCTGACCAACGACGTCGTTGAAAAATGATGCAATGACATCAGTTCCTTCTGCGATCATCTCCCCCAACATCGCTTCTGTTGCTTCGTCTCGGTAGTTCTCCATAGTTTCTGCAAATATTTACAACATGTCAATTATTATTCAAACATGGTACAGATGGATGTATATTAGTGCAAATGTAGAACTAGCTAGCTAATCACAATAAGGAATCATGTTAGTGGCCTCGACGCTGCTTCTCTAGGGTTTGGGATCGCCTCAACACAACGCTTCAAGGGTTTGGGGTGGCCTCCACGACAACGCTCTTTTAACTTGGTAAATTTGGGTGGCCTCGAGAGTTTTGGTCGAGCGAGAGGGCCGAGGGGGGTGCTGCCGTTGTATAGGTTATCATGGTCGAGAGGGGCTATATATGTCGACCGCCCCTCATGTCGAAGTTATCTTGAGGGGGCGGCGAGGGCGAAGGCGAGCAGCCTGATGGCGACAGACCCGATAAAACATAAGAAAACGAAGAAGAAATAAAAAGAGGAGAAGAAGAAAGGAATAGAGGAGAAGATCGAAGAAAAAAAAGAAGAAAAAAAAGAGGAGAAGAAGTAAGGAATAGAGGAGAAGAAGAAAAAATAGAATTTTTTCTATTTTTTCTTCTTCTCCTCTATTCCTTTCTTCTTGTCCTCTTCCTTTTATTCTTTTTTGTTCTTCTTATTTATTTCTCCTCTATTCCTTTCTTTCTTCTTCTCCTCTTCTTTTTCTTCTTCTCCCTCGAGAAAGGAAAATAATTAAGGAAAAGGAAGAAAAGAGGAAGAAGGAAGAAGAAGAAGAAGAAAGGAATAGAGGACAAGAAGAAAAAATAGAATTTTTTTTTTCTATTTTTTCTTCGTCTCCTCTATTCCTTTCTTCTTCTCCTCTTCTTTTTCTTCTTTTTTCTTCTTCTTATTTATTTCTCCTCTTCTTTTCCTCTCCTCTTCTTCTCCTTTCTTCCTCTTCTTATTTTCCTTTTTCCTCTCATTCTTTTTCTTCTTCTTCTTCCTTCTTCCTTCTTCCTCTTTTCTTCCTTTTCCTTATTTTACTTTTTCCTCTACACTAACCTAATTAAAATGCACTAACCTCAAATCGATATCTACTAACAACCTAAATAAAAAATTAATACATATATGAAAAAATATATATAAACAAAAAAATGCTATGAACATTATATTCATACATACATAGCCACATCCGTTCATCATATAGCTACCACATACATATATACATTAATTATATATATGAAAAAAATGCAATGAACAAAAAAATACACATGTATGTATGAAAAAAAAGCACTGAACACAGAGCCTCGACGGCGGCGGCTCACAACGGGGGCGGCCGGCGAGGGCGACGGCGGTGGCCGGCGAGGGCGACGGCGGCGGCGGCGAGGGCGTCGGCGATGACCACGGCGGGCGGGGGCAGGGGCGTGGCCGGTGACGACGGCGATGGTGATGGCGACGACGGGCGTGGGCGACGACGACGGCGTCGGCGGGGGCGGCCAGCGGGCGGCGTCGGGGCAGCGCCTGGCGGTGACGATGGGGGCGCGCGGACGGCGTCTGGGCGGCGGGCGGCGTCGGGGCAGCGGACGACGTCGATCTGGGCAGCCTGGAGGCGTCGATGAGCTCGACGTCGTCGGGCGGGCCGGGGGCAACTGGCGATGTGTTCGTCAAATTTTCCTAAGTGTTGTATATATAGCAAGAGCATTGGTTCCGGTTCGTGAGTCCAACCGGGACTAATGCCCCCTTTAGTCCCGGTTGGTACCACCAACCGGGGCCAAAGACCTCTTTTCAGCAGCTCAAAGGGCGGGAAACGGCGACCTTTGGTCCCGGTTGGTGGCACCAACCGGGACTAAAGGGTGGGCATTGGTACCGGTTGGTGTCACGAACCGTTACCAAAGGACCCTGTGCTGCCAGCGTCGGGGCCAAAGTTTAGTCCCACCTCGCTAGTTGAGAGGGGCGCGGTGTGGTTTATAAGCCTCACTGCCGCACCCCTCTCGAGCTCCTCTCCACCATAGGCTTGCGGGCCTATTTGCTACTGCTTTGCCTGATGGGCCTTCTGGGCCTACTGCGGGCCTGAATCCTGGCCCATGGTAGGGCTTCTAGTCGTATTCAGGCCGTGGGGGCCCAGTAGGAGGCATTTTTTTTGTTTTCTTTCTTGCTTTATTTATTTTATTTTGTTTCTACTTACAACAAAATACTTATTGTTGCTATTTTTAATTATTTTCCAGTTTTTTTGTTTGGTTTTCTGCATTATTTATTTCCTTTTGTTTTTTGCTTTATTTTTTAATTCTTTTTTCTTTTAGTTTTAGAAAAATTATAAACTTTCTAGTGCCATTAGTTTTCAAATTTGAAAACACTTTTTTTGTTTTTTTGTTTTCTTTCTTGCTTTATTTATTTTATTTTGTTTCTACTTACAACAAAATACTAATTGTTGCTATTTTTAATTATTACGAGGGCCGAACCATAAGACATTAAAGCATTTCAAATGAACTATGAAAAAGTTGAAAGTTGGCATGGTATCATAAATTCACTCACATAGCATGTGCATGTACAAAACGGACAATGGTATCATACTCGTGTGTTACAAAGTTGGCATGGTATCATCATAATAGTTGCGGGAGAAAGTCTTCACTTTTTCTTCGCTTGTGTCATTTGCTTATTGCGACGTAACCATGGATAATCTTCATCGCTTATCAGGATGCTAGGGTCAGCCTTGACTTTGAAGGGAGGAATTTCATGAAACTTTTCATAATCTTCAGATATGTCTGTCTTGCCCTCCACTCCCACGATGTCCCTTTTTCCTGAAAGAACTATGTGGCGCTTTGGCTCATCGTATGATGTATTCGCTTCCTTATCTTTTCTTTTTCTCGGTCTGGTAGACATGTCCTTCACATAGATAACATGTGCCACATCATTGGCTAGGACGAACGGTTCGTCAGTGTACCCAAGATTTTTTAGATCCACTGTTGTCTTTCTGTACTATGGGTCTACCTGTACCCCGCGTCCTGACAGATTGACCCATTTGCACTTAAACAAAGGGACCTTAAAATCATGTCCGTAGTCAAGTTACCATATGTCCACTATGTAACCATAATATGTGTCCTTTCCCCTCTCGGTTGTTGCATCAAAGCGGACACCGCTGTTTTGGTTGGTGCTCTTTTGATCTTGGTCAATCGTGTAAAATGTATTCCCATTTATCTCGTATCCTTTCCAAATCGTAACAGTCGAAGATGGTCCCCTGGACAACAAGTACAGCTCATCACAAACAGTGTTGTCACCTCTGAGACGTGCTTCCAACCAACTGCTGAAAGTCCTGATGTGTTCACATGTAATCCAGTCGTCGCACTGCACCGGGTGTTTGGAGCGCAGACTGTTCTTGTGTTCATCGATATACGGGGTCACCAAGGTAGAGTTCTGTAGAACTGTGTAGCGTGCTTGAGACCAAGAATATCCGTTCCTGCATATTATTGAGTCCCTTTCAAGCGTGCCTTTTCCAGTCAGTCTCCCGTCATACCGCGATTGAGGGAGACCTATCTTCTTAAGGCCAGGAATGAAGTCAACACAAAACCCGATGACATCCTCTGTTTGATGGCCCATGGAGATGCTTCCTTCTGGCCTAGCGCGGTTACAGACATATTTCTTTAGGACTCCCATGAACCTCTCAAAGGGGTACATATTGTGTAGAAATACGGGGCCCAGAATGACAATCTCGTCAACTAGATGAACTAGGACGTGCGTCATGATATTGAAGAAGGATGGTGGGAACACCAGCTCGAAACTGACAAGACATTGCACCACATCACTCCTTAGCCTTGGTATGATTTCTGGATCGATCACCTTTTGAGAGATTGCATTGAGGAATGCACATAGCTTCACAATGGCTAATCGGACGTTTTTCGGTAGAAGCCCCCTCAATGCAACCGGAAGCAGTTGCGTCATAATCACGTGGCAGTCATGAGACTTTAGGTTCTGAAACTTTTTCTCTGACATATTTATTATTCCTTTTATATTCGACGAGAAGCCAGTCGGGACCTTCATACTAAGCAGGCATTCAAAGAAGATTTCCTTCTCTTGTTTGGTAAGAGCATAGCTAGCAGGACCTTCATACTGCTTTGGAGGCATGCCGTCTTTTTCGTGCAAACGTTGCAGGTCCTCCCGTGCCTCAGTTGTATCTTTTGTCTTCCCATACACGCCCAAGAAGCCTAGCAGGTTCACGCAAAGGTTCTTCGTCACGTGCATCACGTCGATCGAAGAGCGGACCTCTAGGTCTTTCCAGTAGGGTAGGTCCCAAAATATAGATTTCTTCTTCCACATGGGTGTGTGTCCCCCAGCGTCACTCGGAACAGCTAGTCCGCCGGGACCCTTTCCAAAGATTGCGTGTAAATCATTTACCATAGCAAGTACGTATCACCGGTACGCATGTCGGGCTTCCTCCGGTGATCTGCCTCGCCTTTGAAATGCTTGCCTTTCTTTCGACATTGATGGTTGGTCGGAAGAAATCGACGATGGCCCTGGTAGACACTCTTCCTGCAGCTTCCCAGGTATATACTATTGGTGTCAAGTAAAAAGTGCGTGCATGCGTGGTATCCCTTGTTTGTCTGTCCTGAAAGGTTACTGAGAGCGAGCCAATCGTTGATGGTCATGAACAGCAACGCCTTTAGGTGAATTTCCTCCTGTTTGTGCTCATCCCACATACGTACACCGTTTCCATTCCACAGCTGTAAAAGTTCTTCAACTAATGGCCTTAGGTACACATCAATGTCGTTGCCGGGTTGCTTAGGGCCTTGGATGAGAACTGGCATCATAATGAGCTTCCGCTTCATGCACATCCAAGGAGGAAGGTTATACATACATAGAGTCACGGGCCAGGTGCTGTGATTGCTGCTCTGCTCCCCGAAAGGATTAATGCCATCCGCACTTAAAGCAAACCATACGTTTCTTGGGTCACTTGCAAACTCATCCCAGTACTTTCTCTCAATTTTTCTCCACTGCGACCCGTCAGCGGGTGCTCTCAACTTCCCGTCTTTCTTACGGTCCTCATTGTGCCATCGCATCAACTTGGCATGCTCTTCGTTTCTGAACAGACGTTTCAACCGTGGTATTATAGGAGCATACCACATCACCTTCGCAGGAACCCTCTTCCTGGGGGGCTCGCCGTCAACATCACCAGGGTCATCTCGTCTGATCTTATACCGTAATGCACCGCATACCGGGCCTGCGTTCAGATCCTTGTACGCACCGCGGTAGAGGATGCAGTCATTAGGGCATGCATGTATCTTCTGCACCTCCAATACTACAGGGCATACGACCTTCTTTGCTGCGTATGTACTGTCGGGCAATTCGTTATCCTTTGGAAGCTTCTTCTTCAATATTTTCAATAGCTTCTCAAATCCTTTGTCAGGCACAGCATTCTCTGCCTTCCACTGCAGCAATTCCAGTACGGTACCGAGCTTTGTGTTGCCATCTTCGCAATTGGGGTACAACCCTTTTTTGTGGTCCTCTAACATGCGATCGAACTTCAGCTTCTCCTTTTGACTTTTGCATTGCGTCCTTGCATCGACAATGACCCGGCGGATATCATCATCATCGGGCACATCATCTAGTTCCTCTTGATCTTCAGCAGCTTCGCCTGTTGCATCATCATCGTGCATATCGTCTGTTTCCTCTTGATCTTCAGTAGCATCACCGTATTCAGGAGGCACATAGTTGTCATCGTACTTTTCTTCTTCGCCGTCTTCCATCATAACCCCTATTTCTCCGTGCCTCGTCCAAACATTATAGTGTGGCATGAAACCCTTGTAAAGCAGGTGGGTGTGAAGGATTTTCCGGTCAGAGTAAGACTTCGTATTCCCACATATAGGGCATGGACAACACATAAAACCATTCTGCTTGTTTGCCTCAGCCACTTCGAGAAATTCATGCACACCCTTAATGTACTCGGAGGTGTGTCTTGAACCGTACATCCATTGCCGGTTCATCTGCGTGCATTATATATAATTAAGTGTGTCAAAAATCATTACAAAACATCATGAATAGATAATTAAGTGACCAAATTAATAGAAGTTCATCATCACATTAAAACCAAAGTACATACATAGTTCTCATCTTCAAGCAAAAATCATTACAGAACAACATAAAGCTCTGCAGAGCATCTAAATTAATTAAACCATACATTGAAACTATGTAAAACATTTCAATGCGAAAACAAATGCGATCATAATCGCAACCAAGGTAACAACTGATCCAACGGCATAATGATACCAAGCCTCGGTATGAATGGCATATTTTCTAATCTTTCTAATCTTCAAGCGCATTGCATCCATCTTGATCTTCAACTAAATATCATCTTCTCCTCCTTAATTTTTCTAATTTTTTCCTTCAAGAAATTGTTTTCTTCTTCAACTAAATTTAACCTCTCGACAATAGGGTCGGTTGGAATTTCCGGTTCAACAACCTCCTAGATAAATAAAATATATGTCACGTTGGTCGGCATAATTGTCATAAACAATATATGAACCAATAGTTATGAAAAGATAATATATACCACATCCGAATCATAGACAGGACGAGGACCGACGGGGGCGGATACCAAAACCATCGCACTATATAAGATGCAATAATAAAAGTAAGAAAATTATACAAGTATCTATATAAACATACAAGTAAGATTTTTTTTTCCTTTCAGAAAGAAGATAAGAACAAGAGGCTCACCACGGTGGTGCCGGCGACGAGATCGGCGCGGGCGATCAACGGCGGTGAAGACGGGGAGGGGACGTGACGGACCGCTAAACCTAGACAAATATTGAGGAAAATGAAGTTTGGAGGTCGAGCTTGGAGAGGAGAAAGCTGAAGTAGTGTGGCTCG
Organism: Triticum dicoccoides; assembly: GCF_002162155.2. NCBI lineage: Eukaryota > Viridiplantae > Streptophyta > Magnoliopsida > Poales > Poaceae > Triticum > Triticum dicoccoides. The sequence goes on from NC_041383.1 coordinate 43,440,855, forward strand.
GGCATTCCATCGAACACCTCGTATGCATCGGAGGTGAGCTAGAGCACCACAAAGCTCTCTCCTCGCCGGCCATGAAAAACAGAGCAGTGAGAGTGCTCTGCTCGAGGGCGAGGGGTATATATAGGCAATTAATTGGTCCCGGTTCGTGGCTTGAACCGGGACTAAAGGGAAGCCTTTGGTCCCGGTTCAGGCCACCAACCGGGACCAATGGTGGTGGGCCAGGACCAAGGCACATTGGTCCCGGTTCGTCCCACCAACCGGGACCAAAAGGTTCAGACGAACCGGGACCAATGGCCCACGTGGCCCGGCCGGCCCCAGGGGCTCACGAACCGGGTCCAATGCCTTTATTGGTCCCGGTTTTGGATTGAACCGGGACTAATGGGCTGACCCGGCCTGGACCATTGCCCCCCTTTTCTACTAGTGGCAAGAAATGGCACCACATACTCACTACAAGAAATGGCACCGCAGATACCTTGTCGAGAAGAAATGTGCGGCTGTGCAATATTTTGATCAAGAAGTTCAGAAGAAATGGCACCACAAATCCGCAATGGAGAAACCATAAAGGAGCAAAACAAATTGGATCACATACTCTCCACAAGAGTTACTAGGCGAGCGCCTTGCCCGCCACTGATACACATTTTACGCCCGCCGTTGATAACCAATTCCGCAGTACTAGTTGTCTCGTATGGACTGGGTTGGGTTGACTAGAATGAATAGATGAGTTGAGGTGTCACAGAAATTGTTGTCACATAAGATAACAATATGTGTGGTGTTGTACTAACAAGCTTGTGGTGCCCCAAGCTCTTTTTTTCAGGATGTACGGGCGTGTTCTGAACTCCTCCAAACTCTCCCAACTCCTCAAATCCAGCTTTCCAGCGCAGCTTCAGACTCCACCCAGCGATTTGGATCTCGTTCGGCAGCCACGCTAGCTTCTCTCATTGCCATAGTGGGCCGGGCAAGCTCAAGAAATGAGGGGTACCGATTCGATCGAGAGGACATGTAACAATAATTTCATGCCCTTAAAAAACTTCATAAATTTGGCATACAGGGTTTATACCACTTAAACTTATACTCCCTCCGTCCTAAAATTCTTGTCTTATATTGGTCTTGATACGGATGTATCTAACACTAAAATGTAACTAGATACATCAGTATTTAGACAAATGTAAGACAAGAATTTTGGAACGATGGGAGTACCATCTTATTAAAAAGTGGGATGCTGTGACGTCAAAAAAAGAGAGTGGCCTACTGCAGTGTATCGACCTCCATTATGAACTGCCACGCTGCCAATGGGCTCAAATACTCCGGTCAAGTTACAAGGCTCAAGGCCCATTCAAGGTTACAGCCCACCTCAGAACCCATTGGGGGGCGCCAGTGAGGGTACACCTGATTTGGGCCTCTATAGAAGTACATCGCCTATAGCGCAGGTACTGGGGCAGGCCCAGTAATACGGAGTGTGCACATCTCTCCGGTTAGCAACGCGCTGCACTAAAAAAAGCAGGCACGTGCTATTTTCTTCCTTCTTCTTTTTTACAATTTCTTTTAGTTTTCTATGCCCACTTGTTTCGTTTCTTTTGAGTAAAATGCTTCAATATCATCTAATTTGAAAAAAGCAAAATGTTCACATAAGTAAAAAATATATCATGGATAAACTTGATCATATTTATTTCATAAAATGTTATCGTATGCCAAATAAGTTCTGATACATGTATTAACAAAAGTTTATCTTGTATTTCTAACTCTTGTGATGTATTAAAAATTAGTCATTGTGTATTAAAAATGTTACTTATTACAAAAAAAGTTATCATGTATTTACATAATGTTCAACAAGTACTTGGAAAAATTTAGGGGATTTAATTAAAAACAATTATCCTGTATGAATTTTTTCGAAGTGTATTTCAGGAAATGTTCATGTCACTACAAAAGAGCTCACGCCTTAATAAATGTTCATATTTTAAGTAAAATAATTTTCTGTTTCAACAAATGATCATCGTGCAATTCCAAAATGTTTACCGTGTATTAAGAATTGTGCATCGTGCAATTCAAAATCATTTTAATATATGGTGAACATATTTTAATATGTGATGAATATTTTTTTAATAAGTGATGACTAGTTTTTATTAATTTTTTAAATAGCGGGCTACGGCCTATTTGTAAATTTTTAGAATCCTCAAATTCCAAAAGGAAAAAAAGATATGTTCAATTTTCAGTTTTTTTGAATTTTGGTTAAATCTGGTCAAACAATGGTCAAACTACTTATTCAAGAAGTATTAGTGTTACTACATAATTATTCAAAAATATTAGTGTTACTGCATAATTTTTTTTTTGAATTTTGGTCAAATCTGGTCAAACTGTGGTCAAACTGTGGTCAAACTATGGTCAAACTACTTACTCAAGAAATATTAGTGTTACTAAATAATTATTGTTTTTTAGAATAATAGTTTCAAACTCAAACAGTGAAACATGTGACTTCATGCTCAAGCTAAACTCTTGAAGGTTAATAGGATTGACATCGAAATCAGAGAGAATTGAACTCGGAAGTTAAGCGTGCTCAGGCTGGAGTAGTGAGAGGATGGGTGACCGGCTGGGAAGTTAGTGAATTTGAAATGATGAGAGGTGATTATAGATTAGAGGTTAAATAGAGCAGTGATTAAGGGTGATTAGAGATTAAATTGAAAATAATTCAAAAATTTAAAAACCGGAAAAAATTTCAAAAAAAATTCAAAAAATTCAAAATAAAAATCTCCTTTAGTCCCGGTTGGTGTTACCGGGACTAAAGGTGTAGCTCCAGACAGCGGCCACGTGGAGGGCCTTTAGTCCCGGTTCTCGAACCGGGACTAAAGGGTCGTTTTTCTACTAGTGGCATTAGAGAAGCAACAATTTAATCTTTTACTTTAGTTCTATTCACTTTTAAAAGAGCACTTATATTTTTTTTATTTGCAGCAAAAAACATGAACAAAAAATTCATGTACTTTATTATTTTCAGAAACTCTCTTTTACTTTCCTATTTTCTAGACTATGTGAACTTTGTCCAAAAAATTGGACAAATAAAAAAAACCAAAAAATGGAAAAAGAAAACGGCAACCCGGCCGAGCTCGGCCAAGCGCGCGCAGCTGCGCCCGCCGCTGCGGCCTCCTCTTCTTTCGACCCAATAGCCCATGCCTGCTGTTAGGGTTTCGTCGCTGCCATCCGATGCGATCCGATGGCCAGGCGTGTATTTCGCTGAATCAAAATCCCCCAATCAGATCCTCCCGACCGAAAACCCTAGCCATTTCGTTTCTTCTCCGCTCCTTCGTCTCTCTGCCGCAGCAGCGTAACAAGCGGGTCCGGCCGCGCCGGCCGTCGGTGATGGTGTCGAGCGGCCAGCGAACCGCGTCCGGCCGGCGGATCTTTCTCCTTCCCCTCCCTTTCTTCCTCCTTTTCGCCGTCGAGACATCATAGATCGCACCATATCCAAGAAATTACGGTTACGATGTTCGGACACACCATTACACAGTGGTGTTCCAGGTGGCGTGAGTTGTGAAATTATTCCACATTGTTTCAAATGATGGCCAAACTCATAACTCAAATACTCGCCTCCTCAATCACATTGTAGAAACTTTATTTTCTTGTTACGATGATTTCCACTTTACTCTGAAATTATTTGAATTTTTCAAATGTTTCAGACTTGTGTTTCATTAAGTAGATATACCCATATATGCTCAAATCATCTGTGAAGGTTAGAAAATAATGATACTCGCCACGAGCCTCAACACTCATTGAACCGCATACATCGATATGTATTATTTCCAATAAGTCAGTGTCTCGCTCCATTGATCCGGAGAACGGAGTCTTAGTCATCTTGCCCATGAGGCATGGTTCGCAAGTATCAAATGATTCATAATCAAGTGATTCCAAAAATCCATCGCCATGGAGGTTCTTCATGCGCTTTACACCAATATGACCTAAACGGTAGTGCCACAAATATGTTGCACTATAATTATCAACTTTACATATTTTGGCATCAATATTATGAATATGTGTATCACTATGATAGAGATTCAATAAACCATTCACGTCGGGTGTATGACCACCTTATTGCAATAAACATGATTTAATCATATTCATGCTCAACGCAAACACCAAATAATATTTATTTTAGGTTCAACACCAATCCCGAAGGTAGAGGGAGTGTGCGATGGTGATCACATCAACCTTGGAATCACTTTCAACACACATCATCACTTCGCTCTTAACTAGTCTCTGCTCATTCTACAACTCCTGTTTTGAGTTACTAATCTTAGCAACTAAACCGGTATCAAATACCCAGGGCCTACTATGAACATTAGTAAAGTACACATCAATAATCTGTATATCAAATATTCCTTTGTTCACTTTGCCATCCTTCTTATCTCCCAAGTATTTGGGGTAGTTCTACTTCCAGTGACCATTCCCTTTGTAGTAGAAGCACTCAGTTTTAGGCTTAGGTCTAGCTTTGGGCTTCTTCACGGGAGTGGCAACTTGCTTGTCATTATTTTTGAAGTTCCCCTTCTTTCCCTTGCCCTTTTTTCTTGAAACTAGTGGTCTGGTTAACCATCAACACTTGATGCTATTTCTTGATTTCTACCTTCGCTGATTACAACATCGCGAAGAGCTTGGGAATCATTTTCATCATCCCGTGTATATTATAGTTCATCACGAAGTTCATGTATCTTGGTGATAGTGACTAGAGAACTCTGTCAATCACTATCTTCTCTGGAAGATTAACTCCCACTTGATTCAAGCGATTGTAGTACCCAGACATTCTGAGCACATGCTCACTAGCTGAGCTATTCTCCTCCATCTTGTAGGCAAAATACTTGTCAGAGGTCTCATAGCTCTCAACACGGGCATGAGTTTGAAATATCATTTTCATCTCTTGAAACATCTCATATGCTCCATGGTGTTCAAAACATTTTTGAAGTCCCGGTTTTAAGCCGTAAAGCATGGTGCACTAAACTATCAAGTAGTCATCATACCGAGCTTGCAAAATGTTCATAACATCTACATCTGCTCCTGAACAGGTTCGTCACCTAGTGGTACATCAAGGATATAATTCTTCTGTACAGCAATGAGGATAATCCTCAGATCACGGACCTAGTCTGCATCATTGCTACTACCATCTTTCAACTTAGTTTTCTCTAGGAACATATCAAAAAAATAAGGGAGCTAAATCGCGAGCTATTGATCTACAACATAGATATGCAAATACTATCTGGACTAAGTTCATGATAAATTAAGTTCAATTAATCATTTTACTTAAGAACTCCCAGTTAGATAGACATCCCTCGAGTCATCTAAATGATCACGTGATCCAAATCAGCTAAACCATGTCCGATCATCACGTGAGATGGAGTAGTCATCAATGGTGAACATCTCTATGTTGATCATATCTACTATATGATTCACGTCCGACCTTTCGATCTCCAGTGTTCCGAGGCCATGTCTGTACATGCTAGGCTCGTCAAGTTTAACCTGACTATTCCACATGTGCAAAACTGTGTCTTGAACCCGTTGTATGTGAACGTAGAGCCTATCACACTCGATCATCATGTGGTGTCTCAACACGACGAACTGTCGCAATGGTGCATACTCACGGAGAACACTTATACCTTGAAATTTTAGTAAGGGATCATCCTATAATGCTACGGCTGTAGTAAGCAAAATAACATGCATAAAAGATAAACATCACATGCAATCAAAATATGTGACATGATATGGCCATCATCATCTTGTGTCTTTGATCTCCATCTCCAAACCACAGTCATGATCTCCATTGTCACCGGCTTGACACCTTGATCTCCATCATAGTGTCGTGATTGGCTCGCCAACTATTGCTTCTACAACTATCGCTCACGCATAGAGATAAAGTAAAGCAATTACATGGCGTTTGCATTTCATACAATAAAGCGACAACCATAAGGCTCCTGCCAGTTGCCGATAACTTTTACAAAACATGATCATCTCATACAATAACGTATATCACATCATATCTTGACCTTATCACATCACAACATGCCCTGCAAAAACAAGTTAGACGTCATCTACTTTGTTGTTGCAAGTTTTACGTGGCTGCTACGGGCTTCTAGTAAGAATCATTCTTACCTACGCATCAAAACCACAGCGGTGTTTCGTCAAGTTTGTTGTTTTAACCTTCAACAAGGACCGGCCGTAGTCAAATTCGATTCAACTAAAGTTGGAGAAACAGACGCCCGCCTGCCATCTTTATGCAAAACAAGTTGTATGTCTGTCGGTGGAACCGGTCTCATGAACGTGGTCATGTAAGGTTGGTCCAAGCCGCTTCATCCAACAATACCGTCGAATCAAAATAAGATGTTGGTGGTAAGTAGCATGACTATCACTGCCCACAACTCTTTGTGTTCTACTCGTGCATATAATATACGCATAGACCTGGCTCTGATGCTACTGTTGGGTTACATAGGATGCAATTTAAAAAAAATCCTATGCTCACGCAAGATCTATCTAGGAGATGCATAGCAACGAGAGGGGGAGAGTGTGTTCACGTACCCTCGTAGACCGAAAGCGGAAGCGTTTGACAACACGGTTGATGTAGTCGAACTTATTCTCGTTCCAACCTATCAAGCACCGAACGTACGGCACCTCCGAGTTCTGCACACGTTCAGCTCAATGACGTCCCTCGAACTCTTGATCCAGCAAAGTGTCGAGGGAGAGTTTTGTCAGCACGACGGCGTGGTGAAGGTGATGGTGAAGCGATCCGCGCAGGGCTTTGCCTAAGCACTACGTGAATATGGCTGGAGGAGTAAACTGTGGAGGAGGGCGCTGCACACGGCTAACAATGTTTGTTGTGTGTTCTAGCGGTGCCCCCCCCCTCATATATATAGGTTGGAGGGGAGGAGAGGCAGCCAAGGGGGCGCCCCAAGTAGGAGGAATCCTACTTCGGTGCCTCCCAATTCGGCCTCCCCCCCTTCCATATCCATCCGGAGGGGGGAGGAAGGAGGAGGGAGGAGGGAAGGAAGGGGGAGGCTGAATCCCTACCCTTCCTTTCTCCCTTCTCTCCTTTTCTTCTCTCTTATTTTGGCCTACATGGGTCGTACCAGCCCCTTAGGGGCTGCTCTGTCCCACTCTTGGCCCATTAAGGCCCATGTAGTTGCCGGGGGGTGCCCGGAACCCCTTCCGCTGACCCGATATGCACCCGGTACCCCCGGAACACTTCCGGTGTCCGAATACCATCGTCCAATATATGAATCTTTACCTCCCAACCATTTCGAGACTCCACGTCATGTCCGTGATCTCATCCGGGACTCCGAACAACATTCGTTCACCAAATCACATAACTCATATAATACAAAATCGTCATCGAACGTTAAGCGTGCGGACCCTACGGGTTCGAGGACTATGTAGACATGACGGAGACACCGCTCTGGTCCATAACTAACAATGGAACCTGGATGCTCATATTGGTTCCCACATATTCTATGAAGATCTTTATCGGTCGTACCGTAATGACAACATGCGTTATTCCCTTTGTCATCGGTATGTTACTTGCCCGAGATTCGATAGTCGGTATCTACATACCTAGTTCGATCTCGTTAATGCATTATCCCGCAACTAACTCATTAGTCACATTGCTTGCAAGGCTTATTATGATGTGCATTACCGAGAGGGCCCAGAGATACCTTCCTGATACTCGGAGTGACAAATCCTAATCTCGATCTATGCCAACCCAACAAACACCTTCGGAGATACCTGTAGAGCATCTTTATAATCACCTAGTTACGTTGTGACGTTTGATAGAACATAAGGTATTAATCCAGTATCCGGGAGTTGCATAATCTCATAGTCAAAGGAATATGTATAAGTCATGAAGAAAGCAATAGCAATAAAACTTAACGATCATTATGCTAAGCTAATGGTTGGGTCTTGTCCATCACATCATTCTCCTAATGATGTGACCCCGTTCATCAAATGACAACACATGTCTATGGTTAGGAAACTTAACCATCTTTGATTAACGAGCTCTTCACCCCATATAACTAATTCCCCCCTCCC
>NC_041383.1:43449198-43450201 GCF_002162155.2 Triticum dicoccoides
GTTCTCCGAGGAAACTCCATACAATGTAACACACTCACAAGAAAAAATATGAAATAAATAGGTTTCACATTATTAAATTTAAGGTTGTTCATACAAATTACAATTTTGCGCGCGCGCACACACACACAAACACAAAGCGTACAATATGTTTATCATTGGAGAAATAAACTTAACTATTATTGTATCAAATTCATATCGCACGTCAAGTTCGGAATAAAAATACAAGGGAAGTTGTCGCTCCCAATTATTTACCATGGACATTTTCTTTGGTTCTAGTTCACTGAATCAAAAGAAGCATGTAGCGTTGGTTTTAGCCAAAGTTCCTCTTTCCTCCCTGCGGTGATTCCCATAGTTTCGTTCATATCCAATTCACTAGGTGTCTTGCCCTCCATGAGATTCCAGTCAAAATAGAAGAGGAGATGTGCTAGAGCTAGATCGATACTTGCAACGCCAAACAGCATTCCAGGGCAGATTCGTCGTCCAGCACCAAACGGCGTGAACTCATAGTCACGCCCTTTGAAATCTCTCATGTCGGTCACAAACCTCTCTGGTTTGAACATTTCTGGCTCGTCCCAGTACTCTGGGTCCCTGGATATTGCCCATAAATTCACAAGCACCATTGTCCCCTTAGGCACATCATATCCCATGACACGGCATGCTTCTTGGCTCTCCCTTGGCAGCCCAAATGGTCCAGGAGTGTGCAGCCTCAACGTCTCTTTGATCACACACTGCAAATAGCTCAGTTTTCCCAGGCCCTCCTCAGTTACTTTCGTTTGTCCCACGAAGGCCTCTCTTACCTCAGATTGTGCCCTGGACATGATGGCCGGGTTCCTCATCAGCTCTGCCATGGCCCAGGAAAGCACCGACGTTGCCGTTTCACTCCCTGCGGATAAAAGATCCTGTGTGCATTCATATAATCGCCAGACAGTTAGTAAACTAGCAAATATTAAGAATTTCATGAACAAGAGAGAAGCAGCAAATTTGATTGCAACAACTTCTGTTT
>NC_041383.1:43450461-43452959 GCF_002162155.2 Triticum dicoccoides
TTGAGTCTCATTCAAATAGAGTGTTTTGAGTGCCATGACACACTTCATTCGTATAGAGAGGGAGGGGGACTTAGATGCCATTTATGCATGCACCATGCGAATCCAATTAGAGGGAGCCACTTATTGCTTCGGGGTTGTCTAAAATGTGGGGATTATTTCATTGGCAGTTTTGAGGCCATGAAACTCGTGCCATCCACTCAAGCCTACCTTTGGTTGCTGAGAATTTTCAGCTGAGCCCTTTACACGAGAAGGGAGAGAGTAAGACTAGCCTCAGTGAAGAGTAACATATAACATACAGTAGTAACATCAACATATTCCTAGACTATGTTACTATCTTCATAGTGGGTACTCCATCCATACAACTGCATAAGTTATCTCACATTGTGCACCGCAACCAAGGCGGAGGAGAAAACAAGAAAACTTAATGTTTATTTGCTAATTAATACCATTGCATGCAATGAACTGATCACTGCATGTCGTGCTAGATAGTCTCAAGTTATTAAAAACATACACACCCCATGTCTCTTATTGGTTGATTCCTTTATTCATGTCAATAAACAAGAAACAAGGTGGAAGTTAATGCATCACGCCTAAGTGTATGGGATTATTTGGTTTTCGTAAGATGACTTATTATGCATCGGTATGGAGGGAGTAGTAACATAAGTGTATTGTCATGTAAAATTTTATTTATTAGGTTATAGACTCATATTATATTGGTATGCGTGATGTTACTCATAGTATGAGTAACTAGCTAACGTAGTCAAACTATCTCTATCCTTATGAATTCATTGTCACATAGACAAATTTGCTGAGTTGGACTCGATGTTACTGCTGAAATTACTTTCACTGTGGTTAGTCAATAAGAAACATTTACATAAGGAACGAGCTAGCAAACGAAGGTTAATTAAGACAGTATATATATGTTGATGCAAGATAAAATTGAGATGAAAGCATGTATTAACTTACGAAAAGAACGCCCTTTATTGTACCCATGGAAATAGGGAACCGAAGGCTGTTTTCGTCTTGAACCCTCAAGAGGACATCTATGAGGTCCTCCGGATCCTGATGCTGATGGGGCATCGACCTTCTTCTCTCCACGTGTTGACTTATGATACCATCCATGAATGTAAATAGCTCCTCCACATACACCTCGACCTTATGCATAGCCCGTGAGCTGAGGGCTCGTGCTATCCGCGACGACGGAAACATGTCAGCCAGGCGGAAGCTCCCGACCAACTCTATGGCCTTGGCGGTGAGTCGCAGCAAGGTTTCCCGGTCATCGACCTCGCCGTCACCCACGACGGCGCGCACAATCACGTCGTTGACATGCGCGGACAGCAGCCTGTCGAGGTTCACACCGTCCGAGTCTGAGGACACCGACGAGGCTGCCACCGCCTGGACGAGCCGCATGGCCTCCTGCTCACGGACAGGACGGAAGGACTGGACGCGCCTGGTGCCCAGAAGCTCGTGCACGCAGATCTTGCGGAGCTGCCGCCACTGTTCATCGTTTTTGGCTAGCACGATGTCGTGCCCTTGCTTGGTGAGGAGCTTCACCGTCGGCGTCTGCGGCCTGGACGAAAGCACGGCGTCGTTGGTCCTCATCACATCCTCGGCAGCTTCGCGGGAAGAGGCGACGACAACCGGGATCCCTCCCAGCTTGAGGAACATCACAGGCCCATGGCGGCGTGAGAGGTCGCGTATCGTGCGGTGTGGGAGGTTGCCGCGGAGGTGGTGGAGGCTACCGATGACGGGGAGTTGCCATGGACCCGGCGGGAGCCGCAGGCCACGAGGACGGCGGAACCATCCTATGAGGTACAGGAGAGGGACAAGAGCGAGTAGAATGTGATAGTAGAACTCCATTATCGGCTGGCCAGCATAATTTTTCTTGCTGCTAGTTAGAAGCGAGGTAGAGATGCAGTTTTCGGTCTCCTTTTACCACGTATATATACTAGCATGCCTATGACTCTCGTTCTACTAGTTCCGGCCGTCTCTTCTTACTTCTTGCTCCAATAAAGTAGTAATAAGGAGTATTTGGTTCTGTCCAAAGCAATGAGAAAAAAAGGCGTGCTACAAGATTAAGTGTCGCCCTTCTCCAAATGCTATACAAGCTATAATGTGCTATATTTGAAAATAGTGTTTTGCATAAAATGTCAATTATATCACAAAATTAAGGCTTTCATAATTTGCAAGGAAAGCAAACACTCTTAACTAGGCAAAGAAGCATACGAGAGTTAGGCTCAGGGCATGTACACTCCTACTTTGCAAGGAAAGGGAGCACTACTAATTAAACAGAGAAGCACCGACTGGTGACTGGCCGACACCTGCGGTGTGGTTTACACCAGCGCTGTCTTGCTGGAGCTGGAGGCGTGGCTGACGCCGCTACTTGGAGAGGGGATGAAGAGAAGCTGTTGCTGCCTGCCGGAACCGCGGCCGCCACTTCACACACGAGTCATGAATGTCGTTGCGCCCTCGGTCATGAGATCGTGGGAAATTGGTGA
>NC_041383.1:43453197-43458328 GCF_002162155.2 Triticum dicoccoides
AGAGAGAGAGAGAGAGAGAGAGAGAGAGAGAGAATAGGGCAGATGCGATGCGTCGTCGTCTGATGGTTTGTTGTGTGGTACATGCTAAAAGGGTACAACATTATTTCGTTTAGCGTCGAAATAGCGTGCTATAGCGCGAATAGCGCCGTAGCAAGAAAAATAGCTAAAACTTAATGTGGACCTTCCAGATACGCTATAGCGACACTATCACTTCGAAATAGCATGCCGTTTTTTTCGTTGATCCAAAGTCCAATTCTTGAGTAGGCAGTGTAGCATAGGCAATTAGGAATGTCACCATCGGAAGAGGATTTGGAGCACTCAGGGTGCTCCACCCCCTGTATGAGTATTAAATTAAAAAAACAAACCAGGGAAACTAATTTTTCTTTGGAGTTTTGGGATATCAAACATAGGTGCCCAATGTACTCCAATGTGAAGTTTCGTGCAAAAAATAGTTGGAAATTTATTCTCGATTGAAAAAAGACAAAAAATTCTATGTATAGAAAAAACTGTTTAGATGGATCGTAGGTTGAACTGTAATTTCTTTGCCACGGATACGTTTTCCGGTATTTTTTTCATAAAACTTCACAAACGATTGGACACCCATGTTTGATATTCTCAAATTCCCGAATTTTTTATTTTTCCGAATATTTTCTGAATTAAATATTTATATAGGGGTGCGGAGCACCCATGAGCTCCTATGTATTTCTGTGTCACTATCTAGCTAGTATGTATCTATATACCAATGGATGTAGGCAGTGACTTACATAAAAGGTGATGACTATATTTTCGAGGATCTGAATGTATAAACGTTCCCAAACAAGGTAATGAATATTCCAAAGAAGTTATCTATGCACAATGGTGGCCACGGGTAGCGAGACCCTGCAGAGTGGGTGCATCCAACGAGAGCAAGCACAAGACCATAGGAGGACCACCCCTGCCATTACCTTGCTAGTCCCGTGGGAGCTGTGGAAGCACCGGCATCGTCTTTGATGAGATCATGCGGTCAACAACGACAGTCATCCAACGGATCAGCACCGTGGGACGAGTTTGGCAGGAAGCCGGGCTGCTCAAAGGAGATCTCGATGGATTCTTTGCCGGCCTGTCGAGGTGGGTAGTTCGGGAGCAATCGCTATATGTTCTTAGGTGCCGTGGACGGATCGTCCGACGTGTGGATGTGCCGCTATTGTAAATCTGTGGACTTAGGGAATCTCTACCCTCCCCTCTATTAATGTATGATACGTATACTTGTGCGTATTCCAGAAAAAAAATCTTTGCACAATGGCATGACGTATATTCTCACTGAGGCCACTTTCACGTTCAAACTTGATTTCACCTGCAATTAATATCAAGTGATAAAATAGGCTACCATTTTAATTAGAGGTTATTTCACAGGCAATTTTCCCTGTGTGAGAAGTTTTATATGTTTGCCATTGCTTCAATTAATTTGTTGGGCCATTAGTCGGTGCAAAACAAAGTAACTTTTGAGGCTCATGTGTTCTGATAGTCCCGTTGAAGCTATTTTTACTGTGTGAGCTCGTTTTTGCTCTATTTATCAGGTTTGCTCAAGGAGGGAGATAAAGCTACCCTGCATGGGGGCATTTGGCTGTTGATGAAGGGAGGCCACAAGTCTTGTTGGAACGATGGGGGCATCTGATGCTGCTGCTCTGCGGATTGCTGATATTTCAGTCTTTCATATTTTTCTTTACGGACTTCTCCCATGTCAAGTTTGGTCTACCCCGACCTCTTTTGATGTTACCAGCATGTTTTAGCCATACGCTATGTACTGCAGCTTTTGGAGGCCTGTGTTTCAGACGACGTTGAACAGGCTTCTCTTCAATCGGTGCTACCCCAACTCTATCACACGTAAAATGGATGAAGTTAGTTCTTCAATGTCGATGGGTGAAGTTTTTGTTTGGTAGATTAAAATTGACCAACTTAAAAATATTGTAGATTAGATCTTCAATCATTTCATCATGGAAATTGTACACATGTAGAATATATCAGTATTTGTATGTGTGGATGTTTTCAGAATTTTTGGAAGTTGAAAAAGGAATGATTTTTGAGTATTTGCAGATATCACTGACTGTACAGTAACCGCACTTTGACACTTTATAACATTCATATAAGACACAAGTACGTAGTTGTTATTCCTCATCTGCCAGAAAATCTCTGTCTAGGGAATACATAATTTCCCATCAGGAAAATAATAATTGACGGTGAACCCATCAAGCACAATATTTAAAACATTGCAGTGAACCCATTAATCACAAAAAGCCCTGATGAATATGTGGTCTGTAAAATTCAATTTCACTATGAGGTGTGAGGCGGCTATGGACAAAGGCACCCAAGGAACCTCCAATTGGTCAAGTAGTAGCATTTGTATTCTCATTCAGATGAAGGTACAAGCAACTAGGATACAATGCACAGGACTAGATAGTACAATTTGGCTCCTGTCGATTTACTATTCTTGTTGATAAACAAGTGAATTTCTTGTTGTCAGAGTTGACAATACAACTTGGATTGTTTTGCGTGGTGTAAGATGTCACTACACACATTCTTTATAGCTTTTGCATATTGTGGGCACTCCACTTGAGTAAGAACTAACGATATTTAGTATGACTAGGCAATATATGACTCCATTGGAAGATCTAAACAAGTGGATATAACAATCGTGTTGCTAGAGTGGTTACCAAGGAATTACACCGCTGTTTGATGGTGCTTAGTTGGTGGGATGCAATGACAATTAAACTATCGAAGCAGCCTCTGAACATCATTGAGTAAGGCTATAAATGGTAAGACCGGGCACACTTAGAGTGATTATAGGAGGTATGACTGCATCCCTCGTTCAGGAAATCAATTCGATGACAAACAAGTGGCCATGCTAATGCGTCATGCTAGCATTCATAAGATAACTCGTTTGTACTAGTTTATTTTTTCTTGAAAAGGGGGCATGCACTGGCCTATGCATCAAGCGGTGCACACAACCATATTATTAATTATTCAACAAATGGTCCGACAAAAACATACACCAAACAATCCGAAGCCACTATTACCACCTACAAACTTGATAATGTGGAACGCCTTCAAACCTCATCATCTAGAGCCGGGCTCACCGCCGATCCGCCCGCATGACGTAACAGGCGGCGGAGTAGTAGCTAGCCTGTCTATGGCTCTCATTTTACTACTTCTTACTTCTTCCTCCAATAACATATAAACGTAATAAGGCGGCGGGTCAACTGTTCATGCACATGTTGCATTATTCCCAGCTCCCCAAGCATTGGATCTCACTGTTGACTTAGCAAATATATCTAGCAGAAAAACTAGGAGTGAATATTTTTATTCTGTTTAAAGTCCAATTTTTGAGCTGGTGTAGCATAAGCATGTCACCCGTCTAGCTAGTGCTGTATCCATGTACAGATCGATGTAGGTAGCCATGACTATATTTTCTATGATCGGAATGATTTGAATATTCCGGAGAAGATCTTATCCGTGCACAGTGGCATGATGCAAATTCTACATTGAGGTGACTTTCAAGTTCAAACTCGATTGCGCATCTGATTCATACAAAAAGAGATAAAACCGGCTTTCATGTGGAAACTTCGTCGAGGTGAGATCCTGACAAAGGACAACCTTGCTCGCCGCAATTTATATGTATGTAAGAAGTGTTGTTTTCGCATCATGACGATATACAATTAAACACCTCTTCTTTGAATGCACTTTTGCGCCTTTACATGGGAGAGGATTTGCGGCACGCAAGTGCGGGGGCACTGGGTCCCTCAAACAAGCTTTATCTTTTGGCTTTTGATTTTCAAATTTTCATATATTTTTAATAAAAAAAGTAAAGATTAAGTTATGTTTTCGCATTCATGTTTCTCGTGACAAGAACTTCCAATTAAGATCCATTTTAAATATGTTTTGATGAATTTTAAAAATAAGTGTTAAGTTTCAACAATTGAAACTTAGTGAGGGCAAAGAATAAAATCACGATTTTTGTGCCTGTAACCGACAAAAAAATGTCTTAAAATTTTATCCATGAAACTTGGTAAAAGCAAGCGAGAAAATCGCATGTTTCAGTTGAAAAATCGTAAGTTTAAATGACTGAAACATAAAATGTCCTTATGCGGGGACCAACTACTTCGTGAATCGTGAGGCAATCGAGTGGCCGGCAAGGGCTTGGCAGGTGTGTTCCCCCGCAACTGCGTGCCCCTACGAACCTGCTTTACATGGTCAGTCAACCAAATTGCATCCAACTTGTACCAGACTCACATGGTTGCCAATATTTATGGTCACTAGCTTGATGGTATTCCACACAAGTATATATGTAGATGCACCCAAGAGCCAAAACGCCGTGTCCCAATTATAAGTCTTTGTGTCCAATGGTAAGGGTGGGGCATTTGCCTTATTATGGTTGCTACGGCTTTGTAGAAATGACATGTTTTTCAATGGTAAAATTTCATCTCCAATGCATGTTATCTATCAGTGTACACACGGACTCCATTGGTGATCTACTCCACAAAAATGGAACACTGATCTCTGTTCACAAAGGTCTATACTCACCTTTGGAGAAAGTGGAAGGGGGTTGTTTTTACCCCTTATGGGTGGCGGCATAGTCTACGAATAGCCCCTCCACCCACTGCGCCCTACGCATAGTTACCATCTAATATGTCTTTTTTTATGTTGGTGTTTTAATTATGGTGTGTGTGAGTTGGTGTTGGTTGTGTGCATTCTAGTCATGTTGAGGCTCGGTGTAGTTTTATATGGTTGTCGTTATTCTGTATGTTGGTGTATTTGGTTGGTGTGAAACGAAGTAGCCGCATGTGGTTCAAACTCCTGTTGAAGTCATTTTTAGCATGAATTCATTTTTACTCTGTTCGTCATGTTTGCTTGACAGTCGACGGAGATAGGGGGTCGGCTGTTGAATAAAGGAGGCTACCAGTGGTGCGGGTGTCTGATCTGGCTGCTCCACAGTTTGTTGTGAGGTCTTATCGATGGGGGTTGTCGTTTGCACTTTTGCTGGCACTTGTACTAGATTTCGCGCCATATGTGTTTCGACAGCGAGAACTCTCTCTCTCTCTCTCTCTCTCTCTCTCTCTCTCTCTCTCTCTCTCTCTCTCTCTCTCTCTCTCTCTCT
>NC_041383.1:43458514-43459216 GCF_002162155.2 Triticum dicoccoides
CTTTCACACACACAGAGAAAAACCAACAGATAGCCATATTAACTACGAAGATCAAAGAAAAGATGAAAAGTTAAGTTCGCAGGCTGGCGGTGTCTTCTCCTGTGAAAAGCATGGAGCTTCTTGATCTAGTGCAAGAAACCAGTCGCCACGTGATTGCCTTCCTCTTCCCTATATGTCTTCACGGCTGAAAAAATAAGCACCATTTGAAAATATAGTTAGCAGGGTGTGCAACAAGAGAGTAAATCTCAGACGCCGCATCACATTTGAGATTTCCAGTAATTATTGTATCTTTGCTGGTCTAAACAAAAAAAAGGGGTATTCGAAATTGTGGAGACAACCTCTGTGGTGTGTACCCAGAGAGTAAATAGCAAATTAAAAAAACCACCACATTAGAGGCTAGATTCGTAATCCCTTTTAACCATTTTCAACCTCTAGGTGTTGGTAAACATTTTGAAGATAGCATTGATCGTGAAGTAATCACCCTTAACGCTTTGACACTTGTTCTCACTAGTGGGACCCAACTTGTATGTGCTTGCGTCACAACACATATAAACACATTTTCCCTGGGCAGCTAAGTGGACAAGCAGCCTCCCCTCAAAAACGAAATGGACAAATAGCCCACCTATCAGGCTGTGTTCGGTTGACAGGGTTGTGAAGTGGTTTTGGATGAATTGAGATGGATTTAATCCCCTACAAGTCAAC
>NC_041383.1:43459402-43469285 GCF_002162155.2 Triticum dicoccoides
AAAAAAAAATCCCCTCCAATCCTCTTGAGAAAGGGTGTAACCAAACAAGGCTTTAGTGGTCTCCCATATCTGTCCGACTTACATGTGGTGCATATATAGTAAAAAAAAGTTATACCTATTGAGTTCTCATCAAGCATGGAATGGAAGTGTTACTCCTCCAATCCATATCACTTGTCGCTCAAACGGATGTATCTATGCTCAAACGGATGTATCTAGTAGATAGATTTGTTTGAGCGACAAGTAATACAAATCAAAGAAAGTAGAATATTCTTAAAAACATAATCGTAACCATGGAGAAGGCTTATGATGCATGCACCAACAGATGAATTTTGAAGTTTATAATCAATTACACGTTGGAGTAGAAAGGCTCACTGGGTACTAATGGATCATTGCAGTTGTTTAAAAACATACTATGTGTGTTCATTGATCTGGTCATCTCGTCTTAATTATTTCAATAACAGGCAGCGAAGTGTGTTAGAGTATATTTTGGTATATGTGTATTTGGTAGTGTAGGATTCTATCTCTTCCCTACCTTATCTCGACGAGGGTTTCTTGACATGTACACGATATATACTAGCGCATGGAGCTCAACAATCGATTCCACCGATTCTCCCCTCTCTAATCATCTTATATGGTATTTGACGCAAGTTCCTAGACCTAGCTCCACCACCGCTTCTGCGCTGAGCCGCCCTAGGGAGGTCGATCTCCATTATCTCTATTGGGGGCTACGCAACCCGTAGCTAGGATTCGTCTGCCGGTCATGTTGATCGGCTGCACTAGAGAGTCTTTTTAGGGTTCGTCCTCTGGTCGTGTTGACCAGCTGTCCTAGAGAGTTTTTTTATCCGTTGATCGTAGCCTTTTCTCTCTCACTGACTAATTGATCAATGTTTCTTTTATATTTTACAATCTATGATCAGTTTGCGTCGCCCGCCGCCATTCGTCGATCCTTCACACACCTCTACTCCAACATCGGCTTCAACTGCATTGGCCTCTTCCTCAACTATGCGGCCTGGTGCGGCGCCTGAGCAAAATGCATGCCGTCCACGCTCATCCGTCCGCAAGTTTGCCCATCGTCGTCACCCTGATTTGATCAGAACTCCTCCACCCACTCGATGCAAAATGGCACATCCCATGCGTGGGTGCGACAGTGTCTTGCATGGCTTGCCTAATATATATTCACCCATTGGGCTCGGTAATACAAAAAAGATTCCACCAATTCTCCCCTCTCTGATCCTCTTACAATGTGCAGTTGTGCACATGGTTACCGTTACCTGCTGCCAAAGCATTCCATGTCTAGGCTGACTTAGTAAATACAGATAGAAAACAGCTTGAGGGACAAAAATATTGTCATCTAGAATGTGTCTATATATGGATATAGGTTGTGGAAGAAGTATTTGGTGCAAGACGACTTGTATTCACCTCATGGGTGCCCATATATAACACATACATTGGTAGTTTTGTCCACGGCTAGTACCCTAATTATAGAATACAGACTTGGGAGATAAGCGGGACAAATACACCTAATACATGGAACAAATACAATCGTCCGTCAAGCTAGGTACAACGTTCATATCTGCTGAAAGTAATTTATTATTGTTATTTTAGTCCATAGATTAAAATGAAGTATTCAGAGCTCGGGAAAAGATGCCAGCCATGAACAAAGGCGTGGTGTCCGACCATACTATTTCCAATTTTTGCATGCAAAAAAGAGAGACTATCTTCATAGATATTTATTTGACATCATTTCATAGATATTTGGAATAATTTCATAGATGTTTCTTTTTTTATTCATCTCATATTTAAACACATAATATCATCACACAAGCATATGTCTTTTTAATAGTGTTCTCCAATATTTATACAAACATTCCCATAGATTTTTATGCAGAGAGGGCGGTTTCTGGCTGATATTTTACTAATCATTATAATTAAATGTTTATTTGAAGCACAAAATTATAATTTTTGGGTATTTTCTATTATACTCGCATGGGACACAAGTACGTGGCTGCATTATTCCTCATACGCCAGAAAATCTCTGTCTAAGTCATTGGAATGTGGTCAGTAAAATTGAATTTCAGCATGAGGTGCGAGGCGGCTATGGGCAAAGCAACCCAAGCAACCTCCAATTGGTCAGGTAGTAGCATTAGTGTTCTCATTCAGCCGAATGTTTAAGCAACTAGGGTACAATACACATGACTAGATAGTAGAAACTTGGCTCCTGCCGATTTTAGTATTGTAAATAACAAATGAAGTGAAGTTTGATGACAGCATTTCATGCTGTGTTGGAGTTGACAATACAACTTGGCTTGTTTTGTCCAGTGTAAGATAAGCCAATATTTTGAGTGACTAAAGGACAAATGACTCCATTAAAAATAGTGGAGTGCTAATGTATCGGTCACTACACACCTTGTTTATAGCTTTTGCATATCAAGGGTACTCGTGTGACTACATGACCAATGACACCATTTGAAGATCTATGCAAGTGGATATGCAACAATCGTGTCAGCTTCTTTATTATTTTTTTTATTCTTTTTGCACTGGAAGCAAATTGCCATTAAGTGTCGTGTGGAGCAATAGCTAGTTGCTGGGATGGAATCATTATCCATTTAAGTTAATTTAATCTTCTTAGACAATTCAACTTTCATAGTAGGAGCCTTTCAACAACATTGAGTAAGGCTAAATGGTAAGACCAGGCTTATTTGGTCTTTGGAGTGGCTACAGGACAAATGACTACGTCCCTTGTTCAGGAAGTTAATTCGATGAGAAGCAAGTGGCCATGCTAATGTGTCACGCTAAAGTTCACAAGACAACTTGGTTGTACACATTTTTTTATATTGACGTAGGACCTGTCAAAATTAAGTTTGACTATATACCAGATACTCCATTTGTCGAGAAAAATGTGTGTATGTGCAATATGCTAATCGACAACCAATTACTCAATGGAGCAACCATACAAGAGCAAAACAAATTGGATGACATACTCTCTACAAGAGTTACTAGGTGGGCGCCGGAGTGGTTGTTGTCTCCTATGGGCTCAGTCGAGCTTAACGAGCCGAGCGATAGATCGTCCATTAACCCCCACGAGCTACGAGGTTTTGGTCCATCCCTAGCATGATGCATTAATTTCGGCTCTAGGTCGAGAGCCACGTCCATGAGTGATCCTCTTCTTTAATCTTGATTGAGCTCATGAGATAGAAGATGTACCAAGAATAACTCTAGCTAGGGTATATGTGGTAATTTCATTCAACTTGTCTCAATTAACTATTTCCAAGATTTTCTATAAAAAAACTATTTCCGATATTTAAAGGTTACCGTTTTCTGATTTTATTTAAGCGACAGAGGTTTCTGATTTTGTGCGATTTTCTAGCCTATTTTCCTTTTGGTTAGTCCACCAAGTACCTTTATAAGTCTATATATAAATAGAAGATAATAGATAGATTCCCAGGCTCCTGAAATTTCATAAAACGTATAACAAATCGAATATAACAATTACTTGAGAATACTGCTAAAGAAATTAAGATCAAAACTTTACAATATTTTATAAGTATGATATAATGAAGATTTCTGACATTAAGAGCACTAAAGATGTTATCCGTCCAATGCAAGGGTTTCTTGAGAATACTGCTAAACAAATTAAGATCAAAACTTTGCAATATTCTTATCTAATATAATGAAGATTTCTGACATAAAGAGCATTAAACATGTTGTCTGTCCCGTGCGAGAGACACTTGTTAGGCTTTTTATCGTATTATTACCCCATTTATAGGGAAATTCCTATTAATAGTACCTAGGTATATCCATCGGGGCACTAGCTGAATGCAGAACCCTGCCCTACATGATGGACTTCTAATTGTTTGTTACCTTGCATGTTGCATGGGAGGTCATGGTAGTATCAATCGGCCGGCCAGCTCTTGTGTGGCCCTCTTGGAAAAAACCCTGACCAACATAGGAAGACAATGGGTGAATAAGGAACCAATGTGATCAAACATGTGAAATTGATGGCCCGGGCAAATTCTCGAATGCGGCCACGTAAGCAAATCCTCAAAGCATGTATCTGAAACATGTCTACCTTTGAGCTCCGAGGAAGGGTCCATTGTTTGCGTAGATAAAATATTAATAGTAGGATGTGACAGAAAAATCAAATATTAACCCAATCATAAGTACCCAGCACGGTAGTACCTAGTATACCTACTAATGTGTACGAGAGATGAGAGGTGCATCACATGGAAAATGTCAGAGGAGCTGGCTAACGATGCTCAATGTTTGAATATCATTTGGTACCTTGTGGGAGCTATGGCTCAAGTATACGTCTCCATGGTACATACTTGCTGGGGGAGTCAGTAGGAGTTAATTAGGAATCAAAATGGTGAGCCGACTAATAATTTGTACTCTCTCTGTCTCAAAATAAGTGTCGCTGATTTAGTATAGCTTTAGCTCGTTTTTTTTTAATTGTTTGGATTGCTTACTGCATGTGTCATGTGGTAGTACAGTTTTAGCTTTTAGCTGTACTAAATCAGCGGCACTTATTTTGAAACGGAGAGAGTACTTACTAACAAACTATATTGCCCATTTGGATTATTGTACTTACACTTAGTGTATTCTACGCTCATTGACACTTTAAGGTGCAGGGAATGGAACGCCAGGGTTGACCGCCGGGCCGAAACCATTGGTTGCTGCATAGTCAAGCTGAACTAGTATCACCTAGGCACACATTAACTAGTTCAGCCACTAGGGTGAACCGCCGGGCTAGAAAAATTCATTGCCGCACAGTCAAAGGTAAAGAAATTGTAGCAAATCAGCAATGTTCAATTATGAAATACGTACGCATTACCTAATTATTTTCAGTAGAGTCCAAGTCACCCATCAAACTTGACACACCAGAAACAGGCATATGCATTCATGAACCTTGAGGCTTAGCCACCCTAAGGTGAGTCATGCCGCCACCCTAATGTTGTGACCAATTCAACATCTTAAGATGAAAATAGTGTTTAAAGATGTGAGATGCATATGCCTACCAAGAACAATATGATAGATGTCTGCTACAAAGTTAATCAAGTTGTTTATCTAGTCTATCTTATCCAGAAATAAGAGATGAAACCTCCACCGAGCCTCCTCAGAGCTCAGCGACTCTCGGCCGTCGGATCATTTCCCTTGATGTGTTTTCGTCCGTTGGATCGACATCTGGAGAAAGCTGGGCCATCGGATCAAAAAAATTTACTGCTGGAATGAATAGTTACCGTCTCGTTCGTGCCACCGTGCGTAATTACGCTGCCTCACCGAGGGCATTTCTGTCATTTCACATACAAGGGTATAAATAACAGTGGTTCCTCTGGAGATGACCTAGCCGCTGCCTCCTCACGCACTCCCGCACTCGCGCTCGCTCCTCCCGCACGCGCGTCGCGCCCTCACCTCTATCTCCCCTCCAAACCCTGCCCCGCGCCCGCCTCCCTACCCTGCCACCGGCGCCGCCGCCGCCGCTCGCCCAGGCACCCATCCCCGGCCTCACACCGCCCATCTAGAGAGATGGGGGCCGCGCGCGACGAGGCCGGCCTAGCCGCCGCCTCCTTCTCCCGCGACCGCGCCGCCCTCTCCTCCTTCCTCACGCCGCCGCCCTCTCCTCCTTCCTCCCGCCTCCCCGCCGTGCCGCCCCGCCGCCTCCTCCCTCGCTCGCTTCCTCTCCTCCCGCAGCCGCCTCCCCCCTCCCTCACTCGCTCCTAATCCAGCGACGGCGGTGGCGGCTGCCGCGCCCATGCCGGTCTGCTCCCCGCCGCCATCACCTCCAGTAACGGCGCTGCTCCTGTCGAGCTCGAGCGTTCCATCACGAGGAGGAGCGGAGGTTGCCGCAGCAGCAGCTGCTCGGACGTCTCTCCCTCGGTGGTGCCGGATCCGGTGTCCACCATCGCCATACCTCGGGACTCCTCCTCCCCCCCCCAAGCCCAGTGCTGGATGAGGTCATGGCGTCCCCAAGCTTTTTAGGCTGGCTGCTGCTCCTCTGTCCGTGGCGTCCCAGAGAAGCAAGGTGTGTTGCTGCTACTGCCTACAAATTGCTCCCTACACTGCTTGATGTTACTATTCATCCATCCATAGCGAGAGATGTGTTGCTACTGCCGCTGTAGGTTGACATTTGTGCGCTCTTGCTGCTGTAGATTTGATTATCTGTAGCTTTTTAGGATGCTGCTACTGATGCTGCCGCCTCTGTTGTATCATTTGTATGTTGCTGCTGTTGGATTCTGTCATTCAAAACTACTTCATTGGCATGTCTATTAGTTTGGTTACTCCTGTTTTAGGTGTTTGTCTTGAGGATTACTCGATGGATTTGTCAAAAGTATTTATCTATTGGTCTGGGTTGGTTCTTGATTTAGTTCTTTGGGTTGAGGATTAATTACATGGCTGCTTAGCTCTAGAGATTATGCATGTCATAGTTGCAGTTCTTAGATGTTTGATTGAGGCCTGTCAGGCAGAGAGGATGAGATGGGTTGTGCACGGCCTTGTGTTTTTTGAAATTTTCTACCTGAGTTGAGGATGGTGCTTTGGCTTGGATGGAAATGTAGTGGACAATGTTTACCTGCCATGGGTGTTCTGTGAATCATACTGAGATTCCCAAGGGCTGGATTTGTTTGTGTTGGATTGGAGCTTCAGAAGGAGAGGGGAAGGGACAGTCAGTAGTTGTTTAGATGGTGTTACTGTTGATTTGTTTTTATTAGTCCTACCTTGGTTATTTATCTTAGGGAGTTTTTCTAGGGAGGCTTTGGATTGTATCCTTGGATCCTGATCCCTGAATGATGTAGCTGCAATTGTGTCTTGCAGGTTGCATATCAAGCAGGCTTTGTCTGGAATAATATTTGCTGATAAGGAGGATCCTGGACTAGAGTGGGTGGAGTACAAATCAAAGAGACCAACATGTTCACTATCGATAAATTTCAGCAGGTGGACTTTAATTCGTGGACATTTATTTTGTTCTGCCTCTGAGGTTCGAGCATTTCTAAGGGGTTATATTGTTAGTGCACATATTGGATTCTTTCCGAGAAGGAATTTGCATTGAGATATCACACCACTAGAATGCTGGAGACTGTCCTTCGAGCCGTTGTGCTTGGAGAAGATGACACCGGTGAATAATCCCCCAAGTAAACAATATTAGGATTCCACTATCTTAGGCGTTTACTTGCATCATGATGTCCTCATAGTAAGATTACCATATATGTTTTGACTTCAACAGAAACTTGAAGATTCCTTCACGGAAACCATCCATTGTATGTGAGAATTGTATTTACTCTCTTGATGGCAATGATTCAGTCAGAGCTTTCCACACAATGGACCCAAAGGGGGTGTTCGACACATTTATTGTTTTTCATGAAAATCAAGGGAAAGTAGTACCACTCACCGGCTCTTCAACTTATGATCCTGAGGTGAGTTCTCATGGTCAAGTGTTGTAATCTTGGTATCGATGTACTCACGACAGGTTCATTCTAAGATATACCGTTTTTCCTTTGTCACTAGATTCCCACCAAGGATAGGATAAATGTGTGACCAAGAGGAGCGGATTGTATGGAGCAACGCTTGATGAGGCTCATACAGTTGTCCTTGAAATGGATAACAATGGTCATCTGATTCAGGTATATTTCAGTCTATGGTAGAGGTAATTCCAACAAATGCTTTAGAAAAGTGGGTCTAAATAACTATGGTTGTGCTTGTAGCTAATGCATTTCAAGAGTAGCGTGGCATGCGTGGATTGGTGGCTTAACTTTAATCATGCCGACATCGAAACCCTTGTGTTTTATCTAAACTTTTTGGGCATTGTTTGTTGCTTGTTAAAGTTTAAATCAGTAGACATTTACTATCTGATGATTCAATATCAGGCCTATCAATCACGTGACTTGCCTGCTAAGCTGATATAATATATGAGTATTTTTTGGCACATATATTTGTTCTGCTATGTTTGAGACATGTATAATTTATCTCAACTGTGTTATAATTTACTATTTTATTCTGTACAATTTAGTCCAATATCGGTGTTAGTTCATACTTGCTTCTAAGCTTAGTTTGTAGAGCTAATGTCTGACTATCTCTCTGGGTTCTGACTATATCTTCCTGAGATCATTTCTCTTATTTGCTTCTACAGATTTGAGTCAATTATTGAAATATTTTGTACAGATATGTGTATGTACCTGTTCATTTGTGATGATGACAATGGGATCAATTTTGTTTCTGTCAAAAGGAGAGGTAACTATTTTTAATCCTTATGCCTGTAGTCAGTTTGACAACTACAAATTGGATATAGATAATTTAAGTAATCTTAGATGCAAAGAGAAAGCTTTCATTTCCTACAAACTGCAAGCTACAAAATTGTCCGTCGTATTTTATCACAAAGTAGGAGAGAGAACTATTATTCAAACACACCAAGACACATTATTATCCATGTTACATATTTGCCCCAACATCCATACATGTTGGCTACCAATTCTTCACCATAAATCCAGAAGAGAACTAGCATAACAATTGGAGCTTTGTCCTGCAGTTTATTTAAAGCTACAAACTCCGAGCTACAGCCTGGAAGACAGGTTTTTGGGGTTGAGCTTAGCATGCATAGTTGATGCAGAATGCAACTATAACCGGCGCAGCGGAGCGCGCCTTACCCATAATTCTGCTTATTGTGGTTGTCGTTCTTCGAATCAAAAGGTTATCCAGTCGGTTCCCAATTCTGCTTATTATGGTCCTTGCTTAGCCATATAATCACATGCTAGATAGGTCACATGGTTGATTAGAAAAGAGCATTGAGGGTCTATGCTTATTGTGATTGTAGTTCTTCAAACCAAAATGTCATTATTGGTTGCTAGGTTAATTTGGTTATCCAGTCGGCTCCCAATTTCCAATTTCTTATTATATGAAGAATTGGTGTTTTACTCTTAATTATTTTGTTCAGTTTTTTTTCTGATTCTTTGCTTGTTGTGTTTTCGATTGGGAGCTCTCACTAGTAGAAAAGGGGCCAATGGTCCAGGCCGGTCCAGCCCATTAGTCCTGGTTCAAACCAGAACCGGGACCAATGGGGGCATTGGACCCGGTTCGTGAGCCCCGGGGGCCGGCCGGGCCACGTGGGCCATTGGTCCCGGTTCGTCTGGACCTTTTGGTCCCGGTTGGTGGGACGAACCGGGACGAATGGTCCTCGCTCCTGGCCCATCATCATTTGTCCCGGTTGGTGGCATGAACCGGGACCAAAGGCTGCCCTTTAGTCCCGGTTCATGCCACCAACCGGGACTAAAGGGTTGGTCATCATTGCGGTCACAGTTTAGTCCCACCTCGCCAACGGAAGGGGAATCAGACCGGTTTATAAGCCCCTCCCTCTCTTCCTTGTTGAGCTCCTCTCAAAATGAAAATAGATGCCCTTATACAGGGAATTTAACCTAAATTCATACCGAATTTCTCTGAAGTTAGTAGAAATTTATTATGAATTTAGGTTAAATTTTCTCTATAAGCGCATCTATGCTCATTTCTGAGTAGTTTTTTATATAGTTTTTTTTCTTTTCTGCTATATTTATTCTTTTCTTTTTATTTCTGAGTTGTAATAAGTCATTAAAAATAAGCATCTATGCTCATTTTTTTAGTAAAGTTAATCACAACTATTTTTTCTTCTATTTATTTCTAAATTGTAATAAGTCATTAAAAATGAGCATCTATGCTCATTTTTTTAGTAAACTTAATCACAACTATTTTTGCTTCTATTTATTTCTGAGTAGTTTTTTATATAGTTTTTTTTCTTTTCTGCTATATTTATTTTTTCTTTTTATTTCTGAGTTGTAATAAGTCATTAAAAATAAGCATCTATGCTCATTTTTTAGTAAAGTTAATCACAACTATTTTTTCTTCTATTTATTTCTGAATTGTAATA
>NC_041383.1:43469544-43470352 GCF_002162155.2 Triticum dicoccoides
TTTCTGAGTAGTTTTTTATATAGTTTTTTTTTCTTTTCTGCTATACTTATTTCTTTCTTTTTATTTCTGAGTTGTAATAAGTCATTCAAAATAAGCATCTATGCTCATTTTTTAGTAAAGTTAATCACAACTATTTTTTCTTCTATTTATTTCTGAATTGTAATAATTCATTAAAAATAAGCATCTATGCTCATTTTTTAGTAAAGTTAATCACAACTATTTTTGCTTCTATTTATTTCCGAGTAATTTTTTATATAGTTTTTTTTCTTTTCTGCTATATTTATATTTTCCTTTTTATTTCTGAGTTGTAATAAGTCATTAAAATAAAAAAGAGGCGCAATGCTCGTTAATTTGCTTCAAGCCTTTCGGAATAGTGTCAACTGCACTGCACATAGCTCTGTGCAGTCTACCTTATTCCTCAAGGCTTGAAGCTAACCAACGTGCAGGTGAGCATTGAGCCTCTTCTTCATCGTCTCTGCACTCAGGGCTTATAAACAGCTGCGAGTGCCTCTCGCTTGGCGAGGTGGGACTAAAAAAAATAGCTGCAGAAAGAATCAACTAAAAAACAGCTGCAGAAAATAAAAAATTAAACGGGTCCATTGGTCCCGGTTTGTGGCAACAACCGGTACCAATGCCCCTCTTTGGTACCGATTGGTGGCACCAACCGGGACCAATGCCCCTCTTTTGTCCCTGTTCGAGCTACCAACCAGGACCAAAGGTCTTCGTTTCCCGCCCTTTGGTCTGCCGAAAAGAGGCCTTTGGTCCCGATTGGTGGCTCCAACCGGGACAAAAGAGGTGCATTGGTTCC
>NC_041383.1:43470779-43503669 GCF_002162155.2 Triticum dicoccoides
CCCTGCCGCACCTCGCCGTCGCCGCTCACCCTGCTGCACCTCACCGTCGCCGTCGCCGTCGCCGGCCGCGGGCAACTTCCTTTTATTTTTGTTAGATTTTTTTTAGATTTTTTTGTATAGTTCATAGATTTTTTTGTTAGATTAGATTTGTAGTAATTTAGATATGTAGTTCATATTGTGTAATTTAGATTGTGTAATTAATTTGTTCATATTATGTTAGATTTTTTTTGTTAGTACATTTTTTTGTTAGATTAGATGTGTAGATCTTTTTTTTAGATTAGATGTGGTGTAATTTAGATATGTAGTTCATATTGTGTAATTTAGATTGTGTAATTAATATGTAGTTCATATTTTTAATAAGTACTTCATATATATATATATATATATATATAGTTGAACTAGCTAGTTGATTTAATAAACTAATTTATTTTACTATATATAGAAGTAGTTTGTTTTTAGTAAGTAGTACTTTATTTATTTATAGTAAGTGCTTAATTACTAGTTGAACTAGATAGTTGATTTAATTAATAAAACTACTTTATTTAACTATATATAGAAGTAGTTCCCGCATCGACGTCGGCGATGCCTATCCCGCATCCTCGTCATCGTCGACTCGGCGGTGGAGGCTTGCTTGATCAGGGCCATGTTCGGGACTGGGCTCCACCGGGCTGGTATTGGGAGGTGCTAACTTTCGGGGGACGTAGGTTGGTGAGGAGGCAGCCCGTTGTTGACCCGATCCTTGTTTGGTGGCAGTCGCGTTGGCCTGTGACGGTGCCGAGGCTTCCGGACACCGTGGAGGTGGTACGTCACCGTGTCAGCGAGGAGGACGAGCACGTCCGTCGTTACATGGTTGCATTGGAGGGCAGGTTCGACAATACCTGGCAGGTTCTTCAGGGATCTCACTGGAGCTATGATCCTGTGATGGTTCCTTATCTTTGGGTGTCCACCGCCCGCGTCGATACCCGTCGGGCGCTACGGTTCTAGTTGTATTAGTGATAATATTCGACGATGTACGGACACCAAGAGATGATGTACTTTTGCTTATAATTATTGAATGCATGCTAATTTGAATACTACTTTATTTTATGATTTAGTTTTGCTTATTTTATGATTTGGTTTTGCTTATTGAATGTTCATATTGGATAAGTTCTCCTTCATTCCCGTGTGCTAGACAATTTGGTTTAATAATGCACTCGAGAATGAAAGGAGGAGCTACGTACATCACCGATAGTCAACCCGTGATTAATAATATAGTTTAATATTTGAATTATGAACATAGGCCAAAAATGTCGTACTCGGACGACGAAAACCGCCCGGGGGAGTGCGACTGGTGCCACGACGACCGAGGTATCTGCGACAGGTTCATTGAGCTGGACGAAGATCGTCGCTTCAGCATTAAGCTCGAGGAGACCTTCGATGTTCATACGGTACACAACCGACGATATTTATTCATGACTTCAACTATTTAATTTAATCATGACAATTCAACTATTTTAATCATGAGAATATTTTTCATCTTTTCCAATTCGACTAGCTTATCCCATGCTTTGCAAGACGCTATGTCTTGGAGAGGATGGATTTTGAAGACCATGAAAGTTTTGAAACCAAAAAAATTATCCTAAGTACCCATCATGATGTGGATTTTCAAGTAAAGTTGTACAATGCTCAGAGTGTAACCCATTTTGGTTGCAAAAATTGGGAAGCACTTTGCAAGATGTATGGTCTTGATGAGGGTATGCTTGTCACCATGGATCTTGGTGATCCTACAATCGAGCAAGAGAGACCTTCGATTTGGGTCCTTGTGGATACACCTCCAATTCTTCCCCCGTGTGAGCTTAACATAGTTATTAAGTAATTTATATTGTTTATTTCAAAATAGTTGACAACTTATCTCCATTGACATCTTATTTTCATTCTTCAAAGAATGTGCAGAAGATGGTAGACAGAAGCTACTACACCGAAGGCTCCGAATTAACTTATCAGGAGAAAAATCATCTGGTCGCATTTTGTACTAACCTTGAGAATTACAATATCTACAATCAAACTCCTCAACATTATGGTCAATACGTGCCACTAGTGCACGTGTTGAACTACGGTAACTACCATGGAGATACCCTGGTAAGATTATTTTTTACTATTACAACATCCGTGCATCTTTTTGCACACTTCTAAAACTAGTACATCACTGCTAACTACGAAGTTATTACTATGTTTTTCAACAGATAATCCCGAATGATTGTGTGCCTCATCTGATGTATACGCATGGTAGCCTTCATGTTTTGAACATACAACCAGGTCGTCCTACGAATCTCAACTGTCCATACCGGGTTTCTCAAAGAAGTGGAGACATACCAATCAAAGAATGGGAAAAATGTATGGACAGTCGTAAGGAGCTTCTTGGAAGCAAAAAGCAGCGAAGGGCAAGAATCGGAGACAGGATGATCGCCATTCTTCATAATGGAGAGTCAGGGTCTATATTGTTTTATGCTATTTTACCTTAAGGGTGTTTAGGTCCTACCTGATACTGATGATCATGTGCAAAAAACAATTACGTAGGGTTGGGTTCGATGACTATGAGGATGATGATCGTATGACTTATTATTAATAATGAATAGAAGTTGTATGATGATGCATGATTAGTAGGACTTGTTATTATATATGATGATGTATGATGCGAGCATGCATGAGCATGTTATATCAGCGGGTGAAATGAACATAGCAGCAGCGTTGATAAACCAAGGACGAAGATATAAGAGAGGACACTTCTCTCTATTAGCTAGCTAATAACAACCTAAAAATAACCCCAAAACCCCTAAAGCAGCCACTTTTGTAAAAGAACATGGACTTTTGGTCCCGGTTGGTGCCACCAACCGGGACCAAAGGCCCCCCTGACTGGGCTCGGCGGACCGGCCACGTGGAGGCACATCTGTCCCAGTTCGTGTTTGAACCGGGACTAATGGGTGGGGGTATTTGTAACGACCCATTAGTCCCGGTTCATGAACCGGGACTAAAGGCCCTTACGAACCGGGACTAATTGGTGTTTTTCTACTAGTGTCTCCACTGGGAAGATACCTCCACGCCCAGCCACCTCTTCAGTGCCACATCCCAGTCAGCGCATGAGGCGGCGTAATTGGCGTCATCGTCCAGCGGGAGCACGAACACAGCATAACCCTTGCTCGTTCATGTGTGTGATGTCGAGCATGACCGCGATGATGGGCGTCGTCGCCGTTGGCGTCAGGAGCGCAAGTCGCTGCTCACGCCTCTGCTCACGCCGCTGCTCCATTGGGGTCACCATGGTGTGCGGTCATTGTAATCGCGTTGCGCGTGCGCTCAGGTAATGCATCCCAGGTTCCACTCTCTCATAGATGTCCATATATACACAGTTCTGATCTCCTTTTTTCTGTTGCTCCATACAACATACAACAGAGTCGTTGATGTGGTGAGAGCTCGGTGTCGTGTCTGCCGGCTGAGCGCCAAGCCGGAGCTGCAAGTCTCTGAACATTTTGGTGCTACTGTGAGGATCTCATGTCTCTCACTCTGTGTATCTCTCATCAGCCCTTTCTTATACTATCATGTTTTAATATATTTGTGCAAAGGGTTTGTGTGAGGCGGTCCCCATGAAGTACAGTGACAAGGCAGATGGATTACGCCACTTATTAGTATGCTTAGTGGTTATGGCTCCATATTTGGCTCTTTTTATTATGTTCCTGTTCTTATTACCTCCTCTTACGTGTTCTCACTTTTGGTATCGAACTTCATGTTGAATGACTATCTTTTGTGGTCGTATGAATGCATCGAGCTTTGATCCTGCCTTATAACTAATGTTGATCTTGTGCTACATTGTGTTTTACTTTGATCACAATTGAATGTTTCTTTACTTTACTGTTAACATGTATAAGTGCAAATGCTATATGTGGGTTCCTACTGACATATTGTTACGTGCTTCGGCAAAATGCTTGGACCGGCACCCTCGCGCCAGGGCGCGATCCCGATCTAGTATTTACTAATTGGAGGCACCATACGAGTTACCATCTTAATCCTAGAAAGACGCCTAAAAATAACCGTATCACCTCAATTGTACGGTCAAGATCTAAAAGGGTCCACGGAATTTTATTTGTCGACAATCCCACTCTAACAAGGAAAAGAAAAGGTCCACGGTGTTTTTATTTGCACAAAGTTTCTTTATAGCTCGTCCTACGCGGTGCCCCTTATCTGTGTCGTTGGTCGCGGTATCGAGATGTGTGCTAGCACAGTATTATCACAGCAGCCACAGAGTGATTAGTCTAAAAAACGAAGGCCATCTGGATCAAATGATTATTAAGATGGAGCAAATGAGATGGGGTTAACAAAGCGCTGACCATCTGGATCGTGCTCATTTGCTACATGGGTGCCTTGAAGGATATGAGTCAAAGCAAAAGTAATATAATGAGGAGGTGAGTGGGCCAAGACAACGGTAGGCGCACGTCAATTCATGTGGTGAACAGTGGCCTAACAAGGCTTATTTAATATAATGAGGGTGTACAAAAAACAAAAATCCCACCCAACAACAAAAAAAGTCGGCCCATCTTTGAAATACGTGTTTGCCTTTTTTTTCTGTACGCCACTTGTGAAAGTATATGGTTACGAATTTTCGCACATACGTAATATGTGTGTGCGTGATTGTTCACAAGAATTTTCAAAATTTGACACGCTGTAGAAATTTGGTTTTTGAAAACGACCTCCCCATAGCTTGGCCCCAGAAATGTCGTGCGCCTGTGTACGTGTCCATACGCTGCAGAATTAATGTCTTCATGTCATGGAAAGATTTTTCAGTCAAGTTAGTACCACTGGAATGCATGTAATTGTCTTCAAAACATATGTGACCCACATTAAAAAAACATTCATTTATTTTGACAGATTTGAAACCATATGGAGTTTTAGTTAAATTAACTACTTCTCTGTTTTACAAAAGTTAGCATGTGCGCTGCACGGGTTATGAAAAGTCAGATGTGTAACAGAAGAACTAGATGATAGGATTACTAACTCTGCACCTATAATTCAAGTTACTTTCTTTTTACCTACAAAAAGAATTGTTTGTTTGGCATCGATTAATATATTCCAACGTACGTGGAAAAATGTAATTTGAGACATCTAATTTGTGGACATATTGTAGCAACGGATGGGTTTTACATGGAGAAAAGAAAGTAGGTCTGCACTTAGGCTCTAACTCCTCGGCTACTTCACAAGTATTTTTTGATGGGAAGTCAGTTCAAACAGGATAATTCGCTGTCAAACTCGTTTCTACCATAGTCATAATTCCAGCATTTCCTTGGTTCATCTAATTACGGTAAGCTAAGACAGAATGAAGGCTTCTATTTGTTTTCCTTTCGTCCCTGGCCTCTCACTAACAAAAAATAGATAAATACAAGATATATCTGACCTTAATCTCGAAAAATTAAAAGATGCATTTATATACCAATGTTGTTCATCAGTCCAATGTATAATAGTGTAGATTAATGAACAACATAGTTGCATATGGCTCCACTCTTTATAATAGAATCAAGTAAATATTTATAAAATAAATATTTCAACAGGGAAACAATATTACATAACATTAATTTGTATGAGGTCATAAAATATGCTAGCCTGTACAGAGGGAGTACCTACTAATATTAATACTAATTGATATATATATATGTTCGCCACCTGAAAAAGGAGTACACATTAATAAAACAAGGTGTATTTCGCCAATTTTTTCATCCGTTCGCCACCTGAAAGAATTTTTTTCTACCTGAGGTGGTACTAAATTCTTATGCGCTTGTCGGCTAGAAAATAAATTTCTGTACGTGGCCCGAGCGCTGTGGCCCAGCAAAGCCAGCCCACCTAATTTTCTCACCACGCCGCTAGGACATTCTATTTTCCGCATATGGCGAGAAATAGTCAACGTTTCGCACAGAACAACCAACAATGGGCTGGCCCATTTTCATTTTTTATGTGTATTACTTATATTTTTAATTTTAGTATAGAGTTTATTTAAAAAATCATAAATAAATAATCTTTTTAGGAAATGTTCAGAATTCCAAAATTTTGTTGCTATTTTGAAAAATACTCGGAACTTGCAAAAAGTTGCACATTTTTTAATTTTTATTGTTTTTCAGAGTTATTAGAGAATTCTAAAAATTAAAATTGCATTTAAAAAAATTCTCCAACTTTGAAAAATATTCATGTTTTAGTGAAATTTTCAATATTAGAAATAATGTTCATGTATAAAAGATACACATTTTCTAAAAATCTTATGAATTTTCAACACATGTTCCCGTTTTAGAAAATGTTCACAAATGGAAATAATGTTCATGTTTTCATAAAAATGTTGGTGTTTTCATAAAATGTTTTTGAATTTTAAAAGATGTTCCCTTTCATGTTTTATTCGTTTTTTTAAAGTGTACATAATTTTAAAAAAACTGTTCAGGATTTAAAAAAGTGTTCATGTTTCCTAAAATATGTAGAAACATCATACCTTAAAATCCCCTCAATTGAAAGGATTGAAAGAAAGAGTAGATTGAATAACTCATGGGCTTTTGTCTGGCGTACGATGACATAACAAAACTCTTAAATCCCCTCGATCAATGAATGAAAAAATAGCAGATTGATTTCTTCACACGCGGCGAAACCAAGAAGCTAATTTTTTTTTCATGTGCACACAAGGTTTTGCCCGCACATATAATTCTCACTGACTATAAATACATACTATTTTATCTCCCGTTGCAACGCACG
This sequence comes from Triticum dicoccoides, assembly GCF_002162155.2. Classification (NCBI taxonomy): domain Eukaryota; kingdom Viridiplantae; phylum Streptophyta; class Magnoliopsida; order Poales; family Poaceae; genus Triticum; species Triticum dicoccoides. The sequence goes on from NC_041383.1 coordinate 43,477,533, forward strand.
GGCATGTGTGCTAGTAGAGTTTTGTTAGTTATTCATCCTGGCTTGTTGTGTGTTGTTAGAAATATAAATGTGCTCGACGTATACCATAGATACCTCTCGCTCCTAGCCTCTCCTATTGCGCAAGTACTGGGGCAGGTCCACTAAAACGGTGAGAGCGTGCACGTCTCCTCCCAGGGAGCAACGCTCTTCTCCTTCTTATTTCTTCCAATTTATTTTACTTTATGTTCGTTTGCATCTATTCTTTTGAGTAAAATGCACGAATAATGTCTTTGAATAAAAAACAAAATGTTCACGATGTCAAAAGATATTCAAGGATACAAAAATGTTCATATGTATGTCGTAAAATGTAATAGTATGCCAAATAAGTTCTTATACGTGTATTAATAAAACGTTTATTCTATATTTACAATTCTCATCAATATTTAAATTTTCTCATCGTGTATTTAAAATTTTGTTCATTATCTATTTTAAAAACGTTTATCAAGTAGTTGGAAAAATGTTCAGAATTTAATTCAAGAATGTTTATCATGTATTGTTTTCAAATTGTGTTGGATGAAATGTTTATGTAACTAGAGTAATTGTTCAAACTTTATTTGAGGAAATGTTCTTGAACTACAAAAAGTGCTCACATGTTACGAAATGTTCATAATTTAACTAAAACAATTTTATGTTTCAAAACATGTTCATCGTGCAATACAAAAATGTGACCATGTATTTAGAATTTTTATCGTGTATTTTTAGGAATGTGATTAAAAAATTAATAGATGATGAACATTTTCTAATTACATAATGAACATATTATAATATGTGATAAAATTAACACACGATGAACCTTTTTGAAAAACATGATGCATAGTTTTAATACAACATGATCAGTTTTTAATACAAGATGATCCACTTTATTAACCATAATGAACATAGCTTAGTAAATGATGAATATATATTTTAAAATACACGAAGAATTTTCAATGCGATGATGAATTGTTTATTAAAACAACACAAATATTTCTAGAAAAAATATGCGCATTTCTTACATCCATGGTAATGCAGAAAAAGGACAATAGGAAAATGTGTATAATAAGAAAGAAAAGTAGAAATAACATAAGGGGAACAAAAGATGCAATATAAAAAAAAATGAACATTGTATTTCATACAATGGAAACAATTCATATAATTAAAGACTTTTTAATGGTCATCAACTTTAGAAAAATAGAACAAACGCGAAAAACATGATAATAACGAGGAAACAAAAATAATAATAGAAGAAAAGTCTAATAAGATAAAATAAAATATAAATAAATAGGAAAGTAGATAATAAAAATGCAAACAGAAAAAGAATCATTGAAAAACAATCCAAAGGTAGGAAAATCAACTCACGAAAAAAATACAAACTAGATTACCAAAAGAACAAACGAAGGAATGGGGAAAACCGGCCGATCACTTTTATTTGGCTCAGCCCATTGTATTTCAAAATGGCATGTGAGACAAAAAATGCTCATCAAGGAATTAAAAAAAACATAAATTTGAAAACTAGTCATTACCAAAATATGGTATTTTAAAATTATTACTCCGTCCAGTCCATATTAATTGTCGCAGTATTTGTACATCTTTGTACTAAAGTTGTACTAATCTGTGACAATTAATTTGTATCGAAGGGATCATATTTTTAAAATATCCATGAATATAAAGACTATTCAAGAATTTTAAGAAAAAATAAAAACAAAAAAGTGAAAACCCATAAAAATAAATGTAAAAAAACTGAGAGGAAGAAAAATGAACAAAACAAAATAATAAAAACGGAAAACTTAAGAAATCCACAGAAGAAACTAGAAGACAAAAATAAAAATCGACGAAAGCCCATATATAGTTATGTCGGTCCATGTGCACTGCAGGGGGCGCACATTGCTTGACACGTTAGTTCATGATCTGGGATGCATTTCATTGCTTTTCAGTGAACAATGCTTTATGTTGTTGATTTCGAACGAGCTATGGTGTTGCTTTCAGTAGAATTTGTGAACCATGTGTGTTTTGAATTTAAATTCACGAACTGACATTTTGAAATACTGTTGGAAGGTATGCTTTCAAACCATCAATATTTAGTTAAATATGCCATCTAAATGATGCTCACATGAGGTTTACATATTCAATAAGATGAGAGAAATAGCAAACAAAAAGATGTTTACAGGAAACTAAGTTTGAAAGTAAGTTAGAATGCGGACTCGAAAAAGTTGGGACTTTTCGGACTTAAGTTTGGGGGATGGCTTAAAATAAAATGTCAGTCCTACTGCGTATGCTTCTGTCTTGAGAAACTCAGCACATGCTCTATTGATGTGTTTATCTTCAGCGATCAAGCTTAAATAGGAGACTGGCGCTCACAATTCAGATTAGAAATAGATGCTTACTAAATCAAGATGTCAGCTTATTTTCACCAAAGATGCATCCTGGTAGTGGCCACATAAAACCCTTGTCAAGTTACTATACAGATCACAACCAACAGTGCGACAATAGAAATCACTGAGCTAACGGTTTACCAATGCCTGATCCTCTTTTCTGCTTGCTTACACTGGGGAAGAGGTTACACATTTGACTGCAAATGTTGCCGGGTGCCTAAAGATCTTTCCAGGTCTTTTGGGGCTATATATCACAACTATTTCTTGTCTGTATATTGGCGATTAAACTCCACTTGTCGATTGCTCACTGAGATAAAAATAGCAGCTCCCGTCACCTGAGCTTTAAGACATCGAAACAACTTCAATAGCTCCAAAACATAGCGAATTTGCAGCTGAATAGATCACAATGACCATACTAGATAAAGATGATTCGGGATACATAAGCGGCAAAAATAGTGATAAGCGAAAAACAGAGTGAACTTTCGAAGGAACACTACAACATATTCGTATAATACGAAACACAACATTGTCTAAGCTATAAAGTTATGGAGATGTCCATTGCTTCCACAACCAACCATGCACACATTTAGCACGAGGTTTGTGATGTAACATCACGGAATCAACTTGCTAGAGGAGTGACATGACCTATAAAGATACCGGCTGCTCCCCAAACACAATTCGGCAACAATCAGCTCTAAGTATCAGCAGTCTTCTACTGGATAAATGATGCTACACAACTACTAACGAACCATACAACAATTCGTCATAGTAGATTGGGTCAAACGGATCAGCATGTGATACATCCATTTTGAATCATGCTTTTATATTATATTTATTGCTTTATGGGCTGCTATTACACATTATATCACACTACTTATGCCTTTCCTCTCTTATTTTATAAGGTTTACATGAAGAGGGACAGTGGCGAATCTAGCATGAAATTGAAGGGTAGGCTCAAACATCATGTTTCTATGTCTAATTAGCAAATGCATCACGATTTACATGTTAAACACCCCAGGAAAATTGTCAAGTAGTATGTTTAGGTGAAGTACGATATTTGCAGGGTAGCCTAGTGGAATCGCCACTGAAGAGGGAGAATGCCGGCAGCTGGAATTCTGGACTCGAAAAGGAGCAAATATTAGAGACCTATTCTGCACAACTCCAAAAGTCCTGAAACTTCACGGAGAGTCATTTTGGAATAAATAAAAAATATTGGGCGAAGAAAGAACCAGAGGGAGGCCACCAGCCAGCCACAAGGGTGGAGGGTCTCGCCCTACCCCCTGGGTGCGCCCCCCGTCCTTGTGGGCCCCCTAGCAGGCCCCCGACGCCTATCTTCTGCTATATGGTGTGTTTTGACTTGCAAAAAATATCGGAAGGAAGCTTTCAGGACGAAGCGCCGTCGTCTCGAGGCGGAACCTGAGCAAAACCAATCTAGGGCTCCGGCGGAGCTGTTCTGTTTGCCATCAAGGCAATATCGATATCATAGTAGCCACAAGTGATGAACAAGATCCCACTTCTGATACCACATTGCCCAGAGGCGAAAAGTTTCCATCATACACATCTTCTCCATTGCCATCGACCTGTCCAGCCCCCATAATCAACCTCCGATCGCCATAACTGTCACCTCCACAACATACACTAAGCTTAACATGTGGATGCGCCTTGGTGCACATGAATATACATGTCAATCATTTGAAAAAATTCAACGTATTAATTAAATTCTATTGTATAAGCAACTTGATTAACTCAAAAGAAGACATCAATCGTATTGATCTAGCACGCATACACGTACATCAGGCGTGTTTGCACACTATTTCTGACTTAAGACATTGAATTGATAAATCCGGTTGCGCAAAATTTGAAAATGACTTTAAACTGGCATGCCTCCACCTTGTGGTGGTTAAGCCACCGGTTCATGCATGCACCATATATATGCATGTTTCTGTCACCTGGTGCTACAAGTTTGATGGATGGCTTTTGGACCCTATCGAAAAACGTCTTAGCGATTAGATTAGCTAGTGTGTACAGAGTACACATTGCATAATTGAATATTGCCAACTTGCTACACTTGTTTCTTTTGACTATGTAGCAGCCAATTGTTACGGCCTGGCGGTTAACCCCGGTGGTCACATTCCCTGCACCCCGAAGTGTCAACTAGCATAAAAGACATAAAGTGTAAGTAAAATACTATGAATGGGTAATACTATACTTACTTAGCAAAAATTATTAGGTGTCCCCGACAGATATAATCACTAATTATAGGCCTAGAGACTCAAGACAAGTATGTACAGATGAAGACATATACACAGACCATAGCTCCAAAGTTAACAAAATGATATTCAAAGTTTGGGAGTTCAGGATCTCGTTTTGACATTTCCCATTTGATGCAATGCACCTCTCCTGCATCGTACGCATTAGCAGGTAGGGGTACTACCGTACAGACTACTAGGTAGTTAATTGGATTGGGTTAATATTTGATTTGCCGTCGCATCCTACGATTAATATTGTATCTTCGCAAACATCTTATAGGTAAGGATAGAACCTTCCTCGCAACTCCAAGGTAGAACATTTCAACCTGGGAAAAGGTATGTATTTTCACGTGTTTTGAGAATTTGCCCATCCCGGCTGCGGCGTTTGAGAATTTGCTCTGGGCCATCAATTTCACGTGTTCCATGATACTAACGCGGACCACACCACAGCCAGACATAGAGGATAACCATCTATAACACAATACATATCCGTACATGACATCAGAGAAATACACAAGCATGTGGTAAGACAGCCAAGCCGCTAGCGTGACACACATAGACCCATGTGAAATTGTGTGTGTGAACCGTTACAGCAATCAGGGCCGGGCCGGCAAAATCCGGGGCCTGTGCAAAACTAAAAAGTGGGGCCCTATCCTACAAAAAATGTACTAACAAGAAATTATAGTATATATATCTCGCAGAAAAAATTGTAATGTATATAATATAATGTCTTACATAACAATTGGACATATAAAAAAGTCGTACCTATCCAACTCCTGGTTGCTATTTATTCGAACATCCTCTTTCTTTTAGTATTCTTTATGAGTAGAAACCGAAGTTAATACCTATATAAGAAGTACAATTTGAATATATTGGTTCAAAGAGGCGTACAACTAGTGAACACATTCGAGTTTGAGCTAACATGTGCACTGTCCAAGAAAAGGCATTGCAATATTTTATGTAGTATAGCACTAGAAATATGTAAGAAACTAATATTTAGAGGCTCTCTTTCTTTTAGTATTCTTTATGAGTAGAAACCGAAGTTAATACCTATATAAGAAGTACAATTCGAATATATTGGTTCAAAGAGGCATACAACTAGTGAACACATTCGAGTTGGAGCTAACATGTGCACTGTCCAAGAAAAGGCATTGCAATATTTGGATGTAGTACAGCACTAGAAATATGTAAGAGACTAATATTTAGAGGGTCTCTTTCTTTTAGTATTCTTTATGAGTAGAAACCGAAGTTAATACCTATATAAGAAGTACAATTTGAATATATTGGTTCAAAGAGGCATGCATACAACTAGTGAACACATTCGAGTTTGAGCTAACACTAGCGGGTAGTGCGCGGCGGCACGCCGCGCCACAAGAATTGTTAAGGTATTTAGTTTCTTTGTAATGCTCGTAACTCGTCCCAAGACTTGACTCATTGCAAAGTAGTTCATACAAGGAAAGGGTACATCACATGCATAAGTGATTTAAATCATGTAGTGGTAGTCGTACTGGATGCAGGATTACCATGGTAAATGATGGGGAACTTGGATGGATACCTTATAGTGGAGTTAAGCTAGGACGGATGATAACATATCTTGAAAAGCAAGATTTTATTACATAAAACGAGAGATACATTTCATACAATGGTAACAACATTTCAATAGTAAGGACCAAATTTGTTGATTTGGTGATCTTTGATGATTCAGATCATTTTTATGGCCCCTTGCAAGATTAGTGCTAGCGATGAAGCGGTAAAGAGCTTGTGCAAACTCATGGAACGACTAACAAAAATAAAACGCCATTTTTCAAAATTAAATTTAAAGTCACATAATTCTCAAATTAAACATCGAATTTAATTAATACATCATAAAACCTGAATAAAATATCTCATTGGTTTAATTTGATGCAAAAAAATGGAAATTTTAGTCCATGGTATTTTCGGCAATTATGTATAAAACAGTGCAAAAACATAAAATATAAACTTAAAATGTACTTTTTGGGCAAAGAACTTAAAATGTACTTATTTTTTGAGAAATAGAACTTAAAATGTACTGAAAGACAGAAAAATGCCAGAAATATTTTAGTCCAAAATACCCACGGCAACCCATTAGAGAGCCCAGTGCAGTAGCTAAAACAAGAAAAACAAATCATTTATACTGGGCTGAGATAACTTAGGCCAGAGCCCATCGACAGAAATGGCCCATTAATGCCTGAAGGCCTGCTCATTTTCTTATGTTGTCCTCGTTGGAGGATGAGATTAGACAACAACATATAATTAGATTGACAACCACTGCGTTAGTAGTTTCAAACAATTATCACATGAGCATATATCTTGCAAACAGAATGTTCAATGAAATGTTGATCCAATACTGGCACACACCTATGTGCATGTGCATATAGAACTGAAGAGCTAACTACCTGATCTTAATACAATAACTTAGAATACCCGCTAGCCAAGCATTTTCATCAGCCAGGTGCTCGTTCTATCGGCATCGACATATACTGAAGCAAAATGTCAAAATGATGACATAATGCGAATCTTGTTTTCAAAAAAGCAATGCATGAGCAATTGTCATTTTCACCCTCTTTGACAGATCACAAGTACTAAAAAATTACTTAATCCCCTTATACTTCATTACCTTAGATCATCCCCTCAATAATGTGCTGGAATTTAGTCTATATTGGGGCAGCCCAATAACTATTTCAGAAATTCCTAAGAAATCCTAGAGGCCCACTTAGCCCATTTGTGCAAGGCAAGGGATACTACTAAAGTTTAGTCCCACATTGCTAGTTTAGAGGGAGTTGGACCTCTTTATAAGGGAGACTCCTTCCCCACTTGTATGAGCATGAGAACAAGAGGGACATCCACGCGCGTTCCTCCTCCGCCGCCCGCCTCGTCACGACGCGCCGCGCCGCGGGTTGCGGGAATGAGCCGAGCCGATGAATTTTTTTGCCACGCACTACGGGTATACGAAAGAACACGCGAAAGCTGAAACGTTTTGCTGTAGTGGAGATTGAATACGAACGGCGCACCTCTTCGCCTGCTGCCTGTTCGTTTCGTCTCCCTCGTTCTCTTCAGCTCCCAGCGCAGCCTCTCGCCTTCTTCTCTGGCGCCTATAAAAGGGAGGTCGTTCCTCCCAGAGAGACGCACCAGAATCTCTTCCTCCTCTCGCCACAAGTTCCTGAGCACTGCGCTGCTGCTACGTTCTTCCTCATCCCGGCTTGCGGCGTGCACCGCAGGTCGGGACAGTAGGCCTCCGAGACCGCACCTTTTGAGTCCTGTACGGGAGAAGGGTGATAAGGTTTTTGGGGAGCGCTCAGCGCGACTACTGGCTGCTTCATCACGGATGATCCGATCGACGACGACTACTTCCCTGACGTCGACTACCTCCTCGACGACATGGAGGACACCGATCCCAAGTCCAGTGCCTCTGCTCCTGCTACTGCACGTACGTGTTTCTCCCCTTTCTATTGGAGGTTCTGCTACAGTTCCTTGTTCTAGTTTTTTCCCTAGATATGTTAGACTCTATTTCATATATGCAACCTGCAATACTGTCTGCTTTAGATATGTTTAGTTATGGTTCATATATGAACATGTTGTTTACCTTCTCTTTGTCAAATTGCATGGCTTGTTTTATCACTGCCCCACTAGTCATGCTTTATCTAGTATTTCTATTAATAAAATCACTCGGTAAATTGCTCATATTTCCAACAATCCAAAAACCTTATCATAGGCAATTTACCCCGAGTGGTTTTGCTTCTTCCATGAGACCTCCTATGTTTGTGGGTATCCACTATAAGAGGTGGCGCGTGAGAGCAGTCTTATGGTTTCAGACCATGAGCTGCTATGACGCCACTCTTGGCAAACCTGAAGGAGAGCAAGATGCCCAACAGGCACAAGCTTTTCAGAAAATGGATACCTTGTTTAAGGTTGCTCTCTTGAGTGTTCTTGGTGAGAACATAGTTGATGCTTATGCGTCAATTGACAATGGAAAAGAAATGTGGGACGCACTCGAGGCCAAGTTTGGGGTCTCGGATGCCGGCACTGAGCTGTACATCATGGAGCAATTCTATGATTACAGGGTGACTGAAGAGCGCTCCGTGGTTGAGCAGGCTCATGAGATACAATCATTTGGTAGAGAACTTGAGCACTTCAATTGCATGCTACCAGACAAGTTTGTTGCCGGGGGTATCATCACTAAGCTTCCTCGTTCATGGAGGAACTTTGCTACCTTACTGAAGCATAAGAGACAGGAGTTTTCCATTCCGGATCTCATTGGTACTCTTGATGTGGAAGAAAAGGCGAGAGCAAAGGACACACGTGCTCAAGGTATTGAGGGAGGATCTAGTGCCAATGTGGTACAGAAGCAGAACTTCCAGCCCCACAAGTTCAAGAACAAGGGCACGTTTGATGGTAAAGCAAAGTTTGATGGGAAGAACAAGGCTGTGCAACACACGAACTTGAAGAAGAAGAATGGCAAGAAGAAAGGTGATTGTCATGTGTGTGGAGATCCTGATCATTGGGCTCCTAGTTGCCCTAATCGCTATGACAAGCGTCATCCTGGGAAAGGCGGCAAGACCGCTAATCTTGTCATTGGAGACACTGACATGAGGGATGCTGGGTATGGTATATTTCCCACTATTCTTTCAGTATGTCATTCTCCTGACTGGTTGATTGACACGGGTGCTAATGTGCATGTATGCGGTGATATTTCCATGTTTTCGTCTTATCATACCGCAGGGACTTCAACCGTGCTGATGGGCAACGGTTCAAGTGATTCTGTTCGTGGTGTTGGCACGGTCGATCTGAAGTTTACTTGGGGGAAGATCGTGCGACTGAAGAACGTGCATTATGTCCCCTCCGTCAATAAAAATCTTGTTAGCAGATCTTTTCTGTGTAGAGATGGCTACAAGCTTGTCTTTGAGTCGAATAAATTTGTAATCTCCAAGTATGGAACCTTTGTTGGTAAAGGCTATGAGTCAGGAGGCTTGTTTCGTTTATCCTTATCAGACGTTTGCAATAAAGTTGTTAATCATATTTGCAACAATAGTGAATCAAATGTGTGGCATTCACGTCTTTGTCATGTTAACTTTGGTTGCATGTCGCGACTAGCGAAGTTGAACTTAATCCCTAGTTTCACCACTGTCAAGGGATCTAAGTGTCAAGTGTGTGTGCAAGCTAAGCAACCTCGTAAGTCTCACGTGACTGCGGAGACGAGAAATCTTGCACCACTAGAACTAATACATTCAGATCTATGTGAAATGAATGGTGTTTTGACAAAAGGTGGAAAGAAATATTTCATGACGTTAATTGATGACTCCACTAGATACTGCCGTGTGTATCTTATGAAATCTAAGGATGAGGCTTTGAACTTTTTCAAGATTTATAAAGCTGAAGTGGAAAACCAACTTGATCGGAAAATCAAGAGGCTTAGGTCCGACCGTGGTGGAGAGTATTTTTCCAATGAATTTGATGCTTTTTGTGCGGAACATGGTATAATCCATGAGAGGACGCCTCCCTACTCACCTCAGTCAAATGGGGTGGGCGAAAGAAAGAACCGTACTCTAACTGATTTGGTTAACGCCATGTTAGACACATCGGGTCTCTCCAAGGCATGGTGGGGGGAGGCGATATTGACTGCATGTCATGTCCTAAACCGAGTTCCCACAAAGAGCAAAGAGATAACTCCATTCGAGGAATGAGATAAGAAAAGGTTAAAACTCTCTTATCTGCGAACATAGGGCTGTTTGGCGAAAGTAAATGTACCAGTCCCAAAGAAGCGGAAGCTGGGACCAAAAACTGTGGATTGTATTTTCCTGGGATATGCTTTTCATAGCATAGGCTATAGATTCTTGGTTGTAAAATCTGGGGTACCTGACATGCATGTCGGTACGATCATGGAGTCGAATGATGTGACTTTCTTTGAAGATATCTTTCCCATGAAGGATATGGCTACCTCATCTAATCAGGAGATGCCTAGTTCATCGAATCAGGAACCAGTTTCAATTACCGAACCTGCCATTTCGATGGAACACTTTGAAAGTCCTGTGGAGGAGAACAATGAAGTTCCTATTAGGAGCAAGAGACAGAGGACTGCAAAGTCCTTTGGTGATGATTTTCTTGTGTATCTCATAGATGACACTCCCAGTTCTATTTCGGAGGCCTATGCATCGGAAGATGCAGACTACTGGAAGGAAGCGGTTCGTAGCGAGATGGATTCCATCTTGGCGAATGAAACCTGGGAGATAACTGATCGTCCTTATGGGTGCAAACCTATAGGATGCAAATGGGTATTCAAGAAGAAGCTTAGGCCTGATGGTACTATTGAAAAGTACAAGGCTCGGCTCGTGGCTAAGGGTTATACCCAAAAGGAAGGTGAAGAATTCTTTGATACTTACTCACCTATGGCTCGACTGACCACTATTCGAGTTCTACTTTCACTAGCTGCCTCACATGGTCTTCTCGTTCATCAAATGGATGTTAAGACTGCTTTCCTAAATGGAGAGTTGGATGAGGAAATTTATATGGAACAACCAGATGGGTTTGTAGTAGATGGTCAGGAAGGGAAACTGTGCAAGTTGCTGAAGTCCTTGTATGGACTCAAGCAAGCACCCAAACAGTGGCATGAGAAGTTTGAAAGAACTTTAACAGCTGCAGGCTTTGTTGTGAACGAAGCTGACAAATGTGTGTACTATCGCCATGGTGGGGGCGAGGGAGTTATGCTTTGCTTGTATGTTGATGACATACTAATTTTCGGAACAAATCTGAATGTTATTAAGGAGGTCAAGGATTTCCTATCTCGCTGTTTTGAGATGAAGGATTTAGGAGTGGCTGATGTCATTCTGAACATCAAGTTGTTGAGAGATGATGATGGTGGGATTACATTGCTTCAATCTCACTATGTGGAAAAGATCTTGAGTCGCTTTGGCTATAGTGACTGCAAGCCCTCTCCAACACAATATGATGCTAGCGTGCTGCTTTGAAAGAATCGAAGAATTGCTAGAGATCAATTGAAGTATTCTCAGATTATTGGCTCGCTTATGTACTTAGCAAGTGCTACAAGACCTGACATCTCTTTTGCTATTAGCAAACTGAGTCGGTTTGTTTCAAAACTAGGAGATGTGCATTGGAAAGCTCTAGAGAGAGTTTTGCTTTATTTGAAAGGCACTGCGAATTATGGAATTCACTACACTGGGCATCCAAAGGTGCTTGAAGGGTATAGTGACTCAAACTAGATCTCAGATGCTGATGAGATAAAGGCCACGAGCGGTTATGTATTCACTCATGGAGGTGGCGCTGTTTCTTGGAAGTCTTGCAAGCAGACCATCTTAACGAGGTCAACAATGGAAGCAGAACTCACAGCACTAGATACAGCTACGGTCGAAGCAGATTGGCTTCGTCGGCTCTTGAATGACTTGCCGGTTGTTGAGAAACCTGTACCGGGTGTCCTTATGAACTGCGACAATCAAACTGTGATCACGAAAGTGAGCAGGTCAAAGGATAACATGAAGTCATCAAGACACGTTCAGAGAAGGTTAAAGTCTGTTAGGAAAATGAAAAACTCCGGAGTTATTGCATTGGATTATATCCAAACGTCTAGAAATCTGGCAGATCCTTTTACTAAGGGTCTATCACGTAATGTGATAGATAATGCATCGAGGGAGATGGGTATGAGACCCACAATATGAGTTGTTCACAGTGGTAACCTATTCTTTGTGATCGGAGATCCCGTGAATTAGATGTGGAAGACAAGCTGTTGGTCAACTGAGAGGAGAGTATCCTTACTGTTAAAATACCACTCCATGAAGATGCAATACTCTCCTAATCTGCATGGCATGTAGATATATATCTTAATGTGTTCTAAGTGGCTTTTTGAAGCAGAGATGTTGTCCTGCAGAACATCTTTTGAAGAACGCACCTATATGAGTCTGATTGTTAAACGTCGCAATCTATGAGAGTAGGGTTCTCTCTAGTAAACTCATGAAAGGTCATGGAGTATGACGCATAAACTCCAACCGCGGGGAAGACCCACGGAAGCCACGTATCGGTCAAGGCTTTATGTGAAGCTAGATTCGCAGGAAACTTGCAGTTCAAGGCCCAGTCCACTGTTCAAGTTGCTTACTAGTGTAGCATAGAGTTCTAGGTGGAAGTTCAACTTAACAGTCTCCACTGCAGTACCGGTATATAAAACAGTGTTTTGGAACCAAAGGCAAATTTCTGTGTGCCTCTGGGATCTGGTGGGGTATTGCTGGAATTTAGTCTATATTGGGGCAGCCCAATAACTATTTCAGAAATTCCTAATAAATCCTAGAGGCCCACTTAGCCCATTTGTGCAAGGCAAGGGATACTACTAAAGTTTAGTCCCACATTGCTAGTTTAGAGGGAGTTGGACCTCTTTATAAGGGAGACTCCTTCCCCACTTGTATGAGCATGAGAACAAGAGGGACATCCACGCGCGCTCCTCCTCCGCCGCCCGCCTCGCCTCGCCTCGTCACGACGCGCCGCGCCGCGCCGCGCCACGGGTTGCGGGAATGAGCCGAGCCGATGTAAATTTTTGCCACGCACTACGGGTATACGAAAGAACACGCGAAAGCTGAAACGTTTTGCTGTAGTGGAGATTGAATACGAACGACGCACCTCTTCGCCTGCTGCCTGTTCATTTCGTCTCCCTCGTTCTCTTCAGCTCCCAGCGCAGCCTCTCGCCTTCTGCTCTGGCGCCTATAAAAGGGAGGTCGCTCCTCTCAGAGAGACGCACCAGAATCTCTTCCTCCTCTCGCCACAAGTTCCCGAGCACTGCGCTGCTGCTACGTTCTTCCTCATCCCGGCTTGCGGCGTGCATCGCAGGTCGGGACAGTAGGCCTCCGAGACCGCACCTTTTGAGTCCTGTACGGGAGAAGGGTGATAAGGTTTTTGGGGAGCGCTCAGCGCGACTACTGGCTGCTTCATCACGGACAATCCGGTCACCGACGACTACTTCCCCGACGACGACTACTTCCCTGACGTCGACTACCTCCTCGACGACATGGAGGACACCGATCCCAAGTCCAGTGCCTCTGCTCCTGCTACTGTCCCGTACGTGTTTCCCCCCTTTCTATTGGAGGTTCTGCTACAGTTCCTTGTTCTAGTTTTTGCCCTAGATATGTTAGACTCTATTTCATATATGCAACCTGCAATACTGTCTGCTTTAGATATGTTTAGTTATGGTTCATATATGAACATGTTGTTTACCTTCTCTTTATCAAATTGCATGGCTTGTTTTATCACTGCCCCACTAGTCATGCTTTATCTAGTATTTCTGTTAATAAAATCACTCGGTAAATTGCTCATATTTCCAACATAATGTACATATGTACTTAATTAACACAAATTAGAATGATCAAGCTTTACACGTCAGTTTCTTTTACACAACTTCTTGTTTAAAAGCAAAAGGTGCATATACTGTGCATTCTAACTGGCATATCAGTTCTGTGAATTTACAGACTTGTTGTTTGAAAACAGAAAATGCAAAAGCAGGGTGGTCCATATCTAGGGGAGATGTATGTAGAAATTAGAGAAAATTCGCCACCAGGTCCAATACAAGTGGAATTACATGATCTGTTTGAAGATGATCATACATGCTTAAGGTACTACTATAGCTAGTGAAACAATGGCCTACTTTATTACAGTTCCTCCTAGTAGAAGTAAAACGACACACTTCAAAGTTTTGCTTCAGATATTTCTTGAGCTCCTCTAAGCCTAGGTAGATAGCATAGAGACCACATTCATCATTGTTTAACTCTTGCTTCAACAGCTCTGAATCTGTTTCAAGGCCAATGACTCTCACTCCTTTATCCATTCCTAGCTAGGCGCCCCGTATAACAGCCTGATCTCGACATGTAAGGGATTAATAATATTCTCCAATCTCCCTGCTCCACATACTTTTACCTCTCCCCCAACCACCAGTGTTTGGTTCAGGGTGGAAAGCGCCATCAATATTAATCTTCAGTTCATTCTCCATTAGAGGGAGCCATCTGATGTGTACCCTCTCCAGTTTGTTCTGTAGGTTGTTTTTAATCTTACTTCAAATGTCAGCCAAAGAATGATTGTTTTAGTTATCACCTAGTAAACCTGTGAGAGCATATTAATTCAGTTAGAACCTAATAAATTGGTGGGGGCATATTAATTTAATTAGCACCTCAATTCATCTAGCTGTTCAATGAGATTAAAATTGTTTATTTGATCAGCTAGTGAGAGAAGCAAACTGTCATCAAAATAACCCATATATTTGGCGAAATCACTACTGATTTGTTTTCATATAAATTAATTAGCCCAGATGACGTATTTATGCAAAACTTAAGGTCTAGGGCTGGGCAACATTCACCATGCACCAGAGTCCATCAGCCTTGCTAGGAAGATACAGGAGCTTCCATCAAAAGGCTTGAAACCTGCAAAGTAATGTACAATGAAGCTCTATCTCATGCATAAGCTTTGTCAGTGTCACACTGTTACTACAAAAAACATTATTTACATACTTCCTGCCATTATATCAAGAATGCCATGTTCTTCACTGTCCGAGGTTTTTCAAGTCCATGAATATTGGTACTGCCTGCAATATTCACAAGCAATAGTTCAGATGATTGGCAATGCCATATCTGAAATATTATAGGTAATTATTGGAGAAGCTTACAGAATGAAATGAACTTATAGAAACAGAGAGCAGATCCATTGTCATTTGGGATCAATAAAAAATTATTTCTTGTTATGTTACTGGTTTGCAGATGAGAGTCTTTATTTTCTTGCATCCATGGCTCTAGAATTCTTGAGTACAAACCAAATAAACACAAGTAAAATTTAATGCTAGGAAAAGAAATCCATAGACAAAATCTACTTTACTTGAAGAACTCATGAAAACTTATTTTCAAAAGTCAAGCAGAGCAGGCACAAACCAGTGTACAAGGCCGCCCTCGCACCGTCAGGCACCGAGCGGGTACACTGGCGGCCACAGGCCACTGAGGCTCGCCATGAGAGGGAACATGTCCAATGAGGCAAGGACTGCATGTACCCATGGCATGGAGTGGTCAGAGGAGCAGATGAACAGAGGTGCAAGGATATTTTGCATAAAAACTAAACTGATATCTAATGCAAACACTAAATATGTAATTAATTAGGTCGATTAATTGTCGACATGTAAAGCCCAGAAGGTCACACGCGCCAAGTCCACACGGTGGGATAGAACGTGGCAAACGAAGGGCACGAAACACTTCGGTCACACGCGTAATTTTTACAGCTACCGCGAAAAAAATTCCAAAAATATCAGGTAAATCGAACCCTTACGGGCCTAGTATTCTAGTTATGCGCACTGTCCAAGAAAAGGCATTGCAATATTTGGATGTAGTATAGCACTAGAAATATGTAAGAGACTAATATTTAGAGGCTAAATCATATTTATGTCTTTTACATTGGAATAATAATAAACTAAAAGGCAAAGTGCTAGGCTCATGAGCCTATATATATACCATAATATGATGTATACAACTATGTCTAGGAAAAAAAGACAAACTGTTTTTATACTTGTTACAATGGTATAGCACTAGGAAGTATATATCACATACAAAATATATGCCGGTATGCTAGTAATTAAAGAAAACATAGGATATTTTCCGATATATTCTGGGGAGATATTTGAAATTTACCGTCAGAAATACTTGAGGCAACAAAAGCTATATCAAATCTAACTTCCATATCTCTGATCTACGGCGGCGGAGCTCAATCTACCTGTAGGGGATGTGTTTATGAGTCTGGAGGAGTGGAGGTCCTTGTATTCACCTGCAGCGGCCAGTCACCCTGTGATCTCGATCCAGGGACGAGGGGCGAGGGATCAGACTCCAGGATAGAACACCTTCGACCGAGGGATTAGACTCCAGAACACCTTGGATCGATCGGATACAAGGACCGTGGGATCGGACTCCAACACAGGCGAAGTGAACACCTTGGATCAAAGGACCTTTCCTGTAGGCTGTAGCGACCGTCGACCGAGACATCGACGAGTAGGAGGACTGGAGGAGGAGATCGATCCCCGATCGCGTTTCAGCGCTGGTCGCTCGATGGCTCGATCCTCGATGCCCTCGTCGCTTCGACTCCAGCAGTCCAGCCCACTCCAGCACTCAGCAGCCCAAAGTGCATCAGTATTTTTTTCAATACTAGGCCTTTGTAAAAAGAAATGGGGCCCCCAGAATTTTGGGCCCTGTGCGGGCCGCACTTTCTGCACCACTATGGGCCCGGCCCTGATATAGGTATATAGGTATGTGTTACTCTCAACTAGCTACACCCCTTACAAGTTGTGCCCATAGCGGCCCTCACAGCTGGCGATGCATCAAGAGACTTCAAACCTAGGAAGCTTAGTATTTTAGTAGGCAAAAATGCTACACGTACGGGGACTTGTAGGCTTTTATGGACTCGTTCCGAACATAATAACCATCCTCCTGATTTTTCATGGAGGTGGGCCCGCATCCTCCCCTTACACCCAGTCAGAAACTGCCACATCAAATCAATCCTGTAAACTCGTGTAAGAAACATGTATGTGTAGCATTGCTGTTTAGTAGGCACGTAGATTCTAAATTATTGTGTTTTTTAATACTTTTGTTTTTGCAGCATTTTCTTTTTGAGATTTCGTTTTTGCAATATTTTGCTACTAACACAACGTTTCTTCTTGTAGGGAGTTAGGCTCTAACTATAACGATCAGATAGTGTTGAGAGTGTTATGAAAAACTAGTGTTAAGAGTTGGGACGTGGAAAGCCCGATTGTTTTCACATACGTGGCCCGGACAAAGTCCAGCTTTCTGCCGTGATGGAGCCCAACACGGATTCAGGCTACTCATATCATGGGACACCTTCTGAAATATATTTTTTATTATGCGACACCTATGGTGGGGAACTCGACAAATATCCAGGAAGAAACACGCGAGTAACTGCCCGGAAGACCAGGATTGATGGCAGCGCAGACAAGTGCATCAGCTGCGGTGACGGCAGGCGACTTGTGGTCCAAGCTTCCGAGCGATGTTCTCGGCGTGATCTATGACAAGATCGCGTCTCCGCTCGAACGCATCCGTTTCATCGCCGTGTGCCACTCATGGAGTGTTGTTATGTCGCCGCAACCGTCGGCGCCAACATTTCCATGGTTGTTATGTCGTGGCAAAGCGGAGCATGTGTTTTCTCCCATGGACAACACACTATTCCGAGTTTCGCTACCGCCCGAGGCGGCCGGGAAGCGGCTGGTCTTGTTTCACGATGGTGGCTGGATCGCCGCCACATCCAATACTGATGATCGTGCGTCACTCGTTATTGTGAACCTCTTTTCTGGCATCGAGGTGCCCCTTTCTGCCAAGCAACGCTCCACGGCAACAATCGAGAAGTTGGTTTTCTCAGAAGCCCCACATCGGAACGATGTATCCTTGCAGCAATCACCCAGGAGTGTCTCGCGGTGTGCAGTCTTGGATCTCAGGTACATGGCTGGTCGAAGTCGTCTAAGGAGACTTTAGGCTTCCACGACATTGCCTTTTGTAATGGAAAGCTATATGGCCTAATCAGGGATTGGAATCTAGTCATGTTCGACCTTGACATCACTAAAAATGTTGCGCAGGTGGTCACTGCCACGTACGAGCTAGGCATGCGCCAACTACCCACATACAAAAGCTGGATAGTTGTGGGCGAATATAAGCTCTACATCAACAACAGCTACATTGTCATGCACAATGACAAACTATTGATGGCCCTAAGGGTACATTGGTTACAAGAGAAGTATTTTGTTTTCAAGGTGTTCGAGGTCATCAACACCAAGAATACACATGATGACTATATGTGGAAAGAAGTGACTACACTGGACAATCATGCCTTATTCTTGAGTGCAACATGCTCCAAGGTAGTGCATGTGCCAACAGGCAGGCGTGGTGGAATAGAGAGAAACCACATCTACTACAACCATACCAACTCAACATTTTATGATTGTTTAACAAGATGTGACAAGGGTGGCCATATATATTGTAGTGAGGAACAAAACTTAGATGTTGTAGATGGGATCAAGTCAGTAGGATATAAGTTCGCGGTGTCATTCCTCATTTGGTAGAAGAGGGTCTATCTATTCTAGAATATGCGGATGACACTATACTTTTCATGGATCGTGATCTAGATGAAGCAAGAAACCTCAAGCTGCTTTTATGTGCTTTTGAGGAACTTTCTGGTCTCAAAATTAATTTTCATAAGAGGGAACTTTTTTGCTTTGGAGATGCTGCAGAATTTGCACCTGAGTATGCTGACATTTTTGGATGCCAGCTCGGGCAGTTCCCGATTCGGTATCTTTTTATTCCCATACACTATTATCTTGTTATTCCCATACACTATCGTCGTTTAACTAATGCTGAGTGGAAGCACGTGGAAGAGAGACCGGTTAGGTGGACCGTATTATGTCGACCTAAAAGTGAAGGGGGACTTGGAATTCAACTTGAGATTTTGCTCTTCTCAGCAAATGGGTTTATAAACTACTCACTGAGAATGGAGTATGGCTGGAAATCATTTGTAACAAGTACGTGGAATCCAAAGCCGTTTGTCAAGTCTATTGGAAACCTGGTGACTCACATTTTTGGTCTGCCATCATGAAGGCCAAGGAATTCTTTTTCCAATTTGGAACTTTCTCTGTTAGGGACGGTTCCCAGGTCCGATTCGGGGAAGACACCTGTCTAGGGACCACACCACTCATGGTGGAATACCCGAGCTTGTATAGGATTGTTAGACATAAATTTGTCACCATCAAACTTTCCGTAGGGACCTTTTAGGACCTCGCCTAGCAGCTTGGAATGAGTTACGCATACGTCTGGAGGCTATTCAGCTCTCAGATGAACTGGAAATTTATCGATGGTTGCCAATAATTTATTAAAATTAATGAAATCTCTTCGTAGCGTTGGAGTCGGGTGCATATTGGGTATCTAACTAAGAAACTAGAATGGGCTCGTAAGAGATTAGGCATTTTGTTAAATTGAACTGATCATGCTGCTGTGTTGGAAAGAACGAATATTCTAGGGGAGATGGATGAACTTCTTATCAGGGAAGAAATATTGCAGAAGCAGAGATCTCGTCTGGACAAGATTAAAGGGGGAGATCGTAATACAAAATATTTTCAGCGAAAAGCTTCCTAGAGAGCAAAAAAAATTCTATTTCGGCTCTTAGGAAGGATGATGGTTGTCTCACGGAAAATTTGGAGGAAATGAACGGTATCACAAACTCGTTTTTAAAAAAACTTTATTCTTGTGATGCTTCGGTCGATCCATCCCACATTATTTAATTAGTCAAGCCTCGTGTGACTGATGACATGAATGATTTTTTATGCAAACCTTTTACTAAAAAATAAATAAGTGATGCCCTTTTTCAAATGGGCCCGTTAAAAGCGCCAGGGCCAGATGGCTTCCCTGCAAGGTTTTTTCAGCGGAATTGGGATCTAATCAAAGATGATATTGTCAAGGCTGTGCAACAATTTTTTATTTCTGGAATTATGCTTGATGGTATAAATAATACTACTATTGTTCTCATCCCGAAGATCAAGAATCCCCAAACAATCAAAGATTTCAGGCCGATCAGTTTGTGCAATGTTATCTACAAGATTATTTCCATGTGTCTTGTTAGCTGGTTGCGACCGCTCCTCGATGGTATGATTTCCCCTACCCAAAGTGTGTTTATTCCAGGAAGGTTAATTTTTGATAATGCTCTTATAGCCTTTGAATGTATGCATTTGTTAAGTACGCTTAAGGATTTAAGAGGGGAATATTGTGCTTATAAGTTGGACCTGGCCAAAGCCTATGACCATGTGGATTGGAAATTTTTGCAAAGTATGATGGGGG
Source organism: Triticum dicoccoides (assembly GCF_002162155.2). NCBI lineage: Eukaryota > Viridiplantae > Streptophyta > Magnoliopsida > Poales > Poaceae > Triticum > Triticum dicoccoides. Next base: position 43,498,038 of record NC_041383.1, read on the forward strand.
CTGGGTTTTGCGCCGCAATGGATTAAATGGGTTATGACATGTGTTACTTCGGTGAAATTTGCAGTGCACTTTAATGGTCAATTGCTGCAGTCGTTCTCACCTTCTCATGGGCTCAGGCAGGGAGATCATTCATCTCCTTATTTGTTCTTATTTGTGGCCGAGGCGCTTTATTTGTTGCTCAATGACGCATGTGCCAGAGGAGTTCTCCAGGAATTTAGACTGGCTAGACGAGCACCTGGTATTTCTCACTTGCTATTTGCAGATGATAGTCTGCTATTTTTCAAGGGTTCTTTTGATCAAGGTTTAGCAATTAAAAATATTCTGACGGTGTATGAGAAGGGAACTGGACAGATGTTAAGCCCTGATAAGTGTTCCATAATGTTTGGGAAAAAATCCAGCTTGGAGAAACAAGTGACTATCATGGTTATCTTAAAAAATATTGTGGAGGGGTTCGAGGATAAATATCTTGGATTACCTGTCCCAGAGGGTAGAATGAAGGCCGGTATGTTTCAGTATACGAAAGATAAGTTTTTGAAATGGCTTTTTGACTGGATTGAAAAATATGCTTCTTGTGGAGTCAAGGAAGATTTAATCAAAACAATAATTCAGGCTCTACCTGTGTACGCTATGGGGATATTCAAATTTCCGGTTTCCCTTTGTGAGGAGTTATCCCAGATTATAAGGAACTTTTGGTGGGGAGATGTAGAAGAAAGAAGAAAAACTCATTGGTTGGCGTGAGATAAACTAACAAGACCGAAAGGTAAGGGTGGGATGGGTTTCCCTGATCTCAGGCTTTTTAATCAAGATCTTTTGACTAAACAGGCATGGCGGTTATTGGTTTACCCGGATTTGCTATGTGCGAAGTTGATGAAGGCAAAGTGACCAACCAGCATGCGCCACGTGGCTGGTTGGCCACCATTCTAGCGCTCCTTAATGGGTTTAATAACACACATTAGGAGAGGCTTAAACTGTGTTAGGCATGCAATTTACACAATTGGGGAGGGCACCTCGGACCGCGGTTTGGCTGCGCCGCGCCATGCCCAGAGGAAATCACAACTCTATATATATAAGCTAGATTGTAACATTGCTGGTTGATGAATGAAGTTTTTTACATTTGCAAAAAAAGGGCTTTAGGCCCATCCGCCCATTTAAACTAGGCCAGTGGGGTTTTATCTCTGTCGCTCGTGCATCCCCTCCATCCTTCATCATACTAACACATTTGAAACCCCGTTGTTCCCCCTAATGTACGGCTACGGTCTTACAACAGCCATAAAGAATAAAGCATAGAAATTAACATACATATGTGCAACCAATGTTCATACTATATCACCAATATCATACAACAAAAACCACTCAAAGATAGACAAAGAGATGTAGTAAACCACGGGGAAATAATATATAACGCAAGACATCACATTTGACAAAGGGTGATTATAGAGGCTTAGAGCATCTATAGCCGGACTTGGCAAATCCAGCCCCTCAATCGCCCACGGACGCGCTCGGGCGCGTCCGCGGGTAGTGACCGGTCACACCTCAAATTTACTTGTCTGCATCCCGATACCTCATATTTGAAACCTTAAATCCATAGAAAGCATGCAAACAAGGAAATCCTAGGTAGATCAACCTATACAACCCTAATCCCCATCGGAGATGCCCACTTTCTCTGTTCCCGGCTATGGGTACATGGGCGGCAAACGCAGCTCCGGCTCCTGCGGCTACTACAAGGCCTCCGCCGCCATCTCCACGTCGAGTTCGGCAAAAAGTGCGTCGGTTGCTGCCCGTTCCTGCCGGATGAACCATCGGTTCAGCTCCACATAGGCCTCATCCTGGATCCAGGATGACCTGCTGCTCCGCCATCTCGGCTGCTTGGGTGACCACGAACCCTGCCTCCATGTTGAATCCCGGAACGGGCGCCAGCTCCTCCTCTGGCTGCTCCGCCTCGTCCTCCTCCGGATCCGCCACCTCCATCGGAGCCAACTTACGCTTCTCCTCCTCCTCCTCCTTCGGCTCCGGCGAGTCCAAAGGCAGGCTGACAGTGATGCGGGCGGCATGCTCCGGATCTCTGTTGACACCAGATTTTGGCATGGTACAAAATGCAATTAATATGGTCTCAAATAGAGAAGTGATCTACTTGAAAAAGTTCCGTATTTTCGACACGAACATCTTTGAAGTTTGGGCCATCGCCATCCGATCTCATCTTGAAGGCCGAAGTTGTGTTTGAAACACTGAGATTTTGTATCCAGAGCACTGTTCGGCCAAATACATCTCAAGGAAAGCCTCAAATGAGAAAACTTTGTACACAAATTGTCTTCGTCTCGTCAAAACGGTCGATTTTGATATAAAATTCGCCTCAATCCAAGATCGTATGTAAAAGAGCCACATGAACACGGCCCTGTCACGAGCCAAATGTGGCCCGCCCCATCAAACATCATCAGACATCCGAGCGAGAAGAAAGGGGATCTGAAGCCAGGAACTCTGTCGCCGAGCCTTTTATATCAACAGACCAAATCGCGGGGCGAATCTCTCACCGCCAATCCCCAGATCGACGGCCCGCGCGGCAGAGCTTTGCGCAGGATAACCGCGACATGTGGCAGAGATCGTGCACACAAATCGAGGGGCCACACCCCTACTTTTCCACCAACGTATGGTGTTACCGCTTCAGCGCCGCGAATGCATGAATTCAAATCCCAAGATTTCCGGGATAGATCAATCCGATTGATTACTAGTGAGTCCTTTCCTAAAGGACACACGTCAGTCCGACTGACCACCCTCTGCAGGGACCCGTGCACTCGGCCACGTTAAACACCCGACTGAAGTCTTCTTCAGGATCGTTATGTGACGAGCGTGAAGACCCTCTGCGGGTTCACTTGGCCCTCTCGGTAGGCTCCAAGGCGCATGACTCGTAAACCTGGACTCGTAGAAGGCCCGTGCTGGCGTTCCCTGGGATAATGAGTGGCTTCTTTCTGGAGATTCAGACCATGCACCGGCGTCGCCCCTCGAGTTGTCATGGCATGTCCTTACTTAGGCCTCTAGTCTGTCTCTTCTGAGAGACAAAACGAATGCCACCAGGTTTTTCTCGATGATCAACAACATCCGTTCATCTGGGTAAAATTAAAGTCCAGAATCCATTGCCTTTCTGTCCAAGGAACAACAAGTCACGACTCGGAGATACACTCCGAGTGCCTTGCAGCACTTGGACTTAACAAAAGGATCGATTCATCTCTTCCCTGGAATTTCAACCGATTCGGGGGCTAATGATGTGGTGACCTATTACAGGTAGGGTCATGGACCCATCATTCAGGGCCCACATGGGGACCATCATCACCATAGGTAGGTCACTGGACCATGCCAACATTCGGATGTGCACATCAGGAGGATCACTCGGACGACTCTACAGCACTCGGACAACCACATGTCACTGGGCGGACGATCAACCACTCGGACGTACGGGGCAGGAAGGCATCATGGGAGCTGCAACGGTTGAGGGATCCTAAGTCGTCCACTAATTAAATAGATTTATAACTACCGTTACATGTAACTAATGTAGTATAGTCTCATTACACTACACTAGTAATTGCCTCATTCGATAGCATTTATTGCCCCGGTGGCGTGGGAGACATGGGGCTGCAGCGCACTCTATATAACCCGCACTCCTCTCCATATCCGGGGCAGGTTCAACACTTGTAATCCTATCTGTCAAATCAAACCAAGCCTCAGGGCACGAGACGTAGGGATTTTACCTCCACCGAGTGAGGGGCCTGAACTTATTAAACACAGTGTGTTACACCTGCGCCGTAGCTAGGCTTTGCCCCCTATTCATGCCCTCAGTACTCATTGTCAGTTTCATAATCCCGACACCCGGCGTGCACTGCCGGCCACGTGGAAGGGATTTAGTCCCGAGTCGTGGCCAACCCGGGACTAAAGGCCCTTCCCAACCGGGACTAAAGGTCCTTCCTATACTAGTGGTATGTCTCCCGTGCTTTGAGAATTTCAACATGCTGCATCACTTGATAATTTTCTCCGGACAATCAATCTCACTGTTTGATGCTAGTGATACCTTATTCACCTATTGTCTTATTATGCTGGTCTGCGTTTGGAATTATCCTCTACCATGGAGCTGCAAAGAAAGGTCTATCATTCCTAGAACTTGTCAAGTAAAATAAAATATTGATAGTAGGATCACAATGGAAATAAATATTAACCCAATCCAATGAACTACCTAGTACAGTAGTATACTAAAGTTGAGACACTTATTTTGGAACAGAAGGAGTACCTACTAATGTGTACGATATAGGAGAGGTGCATCACATGATGAAAGATCATGGAGGTCGTCTAGAGGGGGGGGGGGTGAATAGGTGCTTTATAATAATTGCGATTTAGGCTTGAACAAATGCGGAATAAACCTAGAGGTTAATTTGTCAAGCACAACACCTACAACAACTAGGCTCACCTATGTGCACCAATGACTTATGCTAAGCAAGAGAAACAACTAGGTGATAGCAAGATATATGACAAGAAACAATATGGCTATCGCAAAGTAAAGTGCATAAGTAAAGGGCTCAGGGTAAGAGATAACCGAGGCATGCGGGGATGACAATGTATCCCAAAGTTCACACCCTTGCGGATGCTAATCTCCGTTTGGAGCGGTGTGGAGGCACAATGCTCCCCAAGAAGCCACTAGGTTCACAGTAATCTCCTCACGCCCTCGCACAATGCAAAATGCCATGATTCCATTAAGGGACCCTTAAGGGCGGTCACCGAACCCGTAGAAATGGCAACCCTTGGGGGCGGTCACCGAACCCGTACACTTTGGCAACCCTTGGGGAGGTCATCGGAACCTGTGCAAATTGCTCGGGGCGATCTCCACAACCTAATTGGAGACCCCGACGCTTTCCCGGAGCTTTACACCACAATGATTGAGCTCCGAAGCACCACCAACCGTCTAGGGCGCCCAAGCACCCAAGAGGAACAAGCTCTAGGGTACCAAGCACCCAAGAGTAATAAGCTTCTCAACTTGTAACTTCCATGTATAACCGTGGAGAACTCAAACCGATGCAACTAATGCAATGGCAAGGGCACACAGAGTGCCCAAGTCCCTCACTCTCAAATCCTACCAAAGCAACGAAAAAAATACACATCCGTGACATTTTGGGCCAAACGAAATTTTTTTCTGTCATACATATGACACTTCTATGACGATAATTGTGACAAAACCCGGTACCATCATAGATGTGGTGGGCTCGTACTTCTATGACAAAAAATCATGAGAGAAAATGGGCTTTTCGTCCTGGGCGGGCCGGAGATGCAGCTGCATGACATTCTTTGGGCCGTCCATGATGGAAAAAACCATGGTGGAAGCAAGGGGGAGGATAATTTCGGGGAGTTCCTGGTTACGGTGGGAGGTCGGGGGCCGAGCGATGCGCGTTTCTCTCGTAAGGTACGCGCGTGTGTGCGAGGCGTTGGCTCTAATTGAACCCGAGCGAGGCGTTGGGCTCTGACTGAAACCGAGCGATTGCACTGCCGGCTACGCGTTACTGAACCCGAGCGATCGATCGATGGCTGTTAACTGAATCCGATCGAGCGATTCCTTCGCTACTGCTGCTAACTGAAGCCGATCGATTGGATGAACTAT